>NW_006203439.1:401430-441445 GCF_000334495.1 Tupaia belangeri chinensis
CAGACCCCTCTCTTAAATATATGCCCTCATTCCTTTCTATTTCTCCCTCTTTCCTTTCCTGCTCTCCTAGCTATAAAAAGGAGGGCCACTGTATCTTCCAAATTGTAATTTAGTTCCTAATTTGAGTAATTATCTCAAGGGAACTTTAAAAATTCATTTTTTAAAATTTGTAATTCGGACTCAGGCATCCTGAAAATGTAACTAGAGTTTTCTATAATGAAATGAATTTATATTTCAAGTCCTTGTTTTACTGAGAGGGCTCTCCCTATACTCTCCAGGGTGGCACGTAAGCCCCTAAGGGTCAGAAGAGCATCTGTCCACCCTGAAATCTCCCCTCATCTCCTGATTCACTCCAAGTGCTGTGGTGTCTGCACAGCCAGGCCTCCTGGGTCACATCCTCTGAACTCCTTTATTCTCCTGGGCATGGGAGCCCCTTAGGCTGGCGCAGGCTTGTCGGGCCTCATGTAGCTCACAGCATTTGCTTCCAGGCGAGGCCAGGTGCAGGAGAACTTGCTGTCTCCACCCAGGCAGTGAGTTAAGATGCGTCCACTCCTGCTTCTGCAAAGCCTGTGTTTCAGTGATCAACTCCCACAACCAGCTGTGGCCCTCGCAAAGCTGTGCCCTCCCCACTCCCTGCCCAGTGTTTGGAAACACCCTCCTTTCCTGTATTCCACACCTGCTATGGAATATTTATCTTGCTTGGCAGTAGCCAGGAGACACTAGATAAACTGTCTAATTGTGGATTCTTCCAAATCCTTTGTTTATGGCATAAATTTTATGCTCTGAATCCTAAATGACTTAAAATCACTGAAACTTAAGAGCTTTGAATGATCTCTTCATTTCTGCTTTTCTGCTACAGTGACTTATCTCTCAGGCCGTCTTTGTGGAGAGAGCTGGGTGACAGGAAGGATTACCAGGAGCACACGCCATCGGATTATCCCACTGCAGCCCCAAATGTTTATTGAGCACTTCAAGTCATGGAGGGAGGGTAGGCACAAAGATGAAACAAAGTGGTTCTGTCCTCGAAAGATAGATACATTCTCAAAAATAGAAGTAAATAGTCAAAGAGAGAGCACAGACATTAACTACAGAGTTTCAAGTTTCCAATGGGTTCCTGTTTTGTTGTTATTTTTGTTGTTGTTTTTAAGAGAGATTTTTGATATAAGGCACATGTGCTCACTGGAGAAACAGAGAGAGACAGAGACAGAAAGCAAGAAATCATCCCTCCCCTCTGGTGGAGGGGATGGCCATGTCACAATCCTTTTTCCATTCTCCTCTCAGGATTTTGGGCACATATGCACATGTGCCCGGGATGAGTTTTAAGCTACCGGGTCCGGGTCTCAAACTGTGGGTGACTACATGGGAGTCCAGCAATGTAACTGCTTCACCACCTGCTGATCCCTACAGGCTGCCTTTAAATCATGCCTGGTAAAGTGATTGATGGCCCAGGCTCTCTGGATAGAATGGCAGGCCAGGGGAATTCCTTTCTCTCGTCTCAGCATAATAATAGAAAAATCACACTCAAGGGCTGGGAGAGTGGCAGGGAGCGGGGTGAGCAGATAGAAGACATGATTTTCTGTGCCTCTAACAAGCTTATACTCGAGTTGAAAAGAAGTTCCGCCGAGGTCAAGTAACCAAAGGTGGTATACCGTGCCAGTTATGGCGGAACTGCTGCTCTCTACAGTGTGTGTGCCAGAATCAGACGACACTACAAAAACTAAGTGGTGGACTTGGTGAGGAAATACTTTCTGGAGAAGTTGAGTCATTTGGGGACCTTGAAAGAAGCAAAATACTTAAGAGTATTACTGATAAGATTAACACTTGGGCTAACCTTGATGGTCTAGAGATTAAGGGAGCTGGAACCCACATGGCTAGCTGTGGTGTTAGCCCTGGCCCCAGACACTTGAGAAACAAGCCGCGTGCATGCGTATGTACATCCAGAATCTTCACAGGATGGAGAAATGGAGGAGAAGGGATTGCAGTGAGGACCATATCCTCTTTCCTGACCCCTTCATGTGACCTTTGGCAATTTAAAAACAAAGAGAAGAAAAAGAAAAGCTAACACTTAATACTTCTGTGCCAGTCACTGTTTTAAGTTCTGTTTGTTATCTCATAACAATATTATACTATCGGTACTATTATTACTATCTCCATTTTACAGCTAGCAGGCTGAGGCACAGAGAGGTTAAGCAACTTGCCTAAAAACTGCACAGCAGGATCGAAATGCTAGTAGTCCTGACTTCAAGGACTACGCCCTGTACTGGTGTGGTATTGCATCTTAAATAAAGGAGTTGAGAATTGTAATAAAAGGAACAGCTCAAATTAAAGTATGTGGTAGGAGAGAGAAGCATTCTAGGGGTCCTACCTGAGGAGGTTATTGCCAGAGTATAACTAGGCCAAGCACTAGCATCTCCCATATCTTCTACTCCATACAGGTAACAGTCTGATGTTGGAGCTGCCTTTATTTGTTTAATTAATTTATTTATTAGAGATACTTGTGCTATAGGGTATGTGTACTCTCCAGAGAGACAGAAAGCAAGAAATCATCCCCCAGGGGAGATGGCCGCATCACAATCCCTTCTCCATTCTCCTGTTAGGATTTCAGGCATGCATGCTCATGCTCCTGGCATAAGTTTTAGGCTTCTGGGTCCAGGACCCAAACCCCACACTGGACTACGTGGGAGTTCAGCAATGTAACCATTACACCATCTGCTAGTCCCTGGGCCTGACTTTATATCACTGAAGCTGAGAACTGAGGTGCCAGGCAAGACTCAGGTGGAGAGTCTCAGAGAGGCCAGCCTTTGGTCCCCTCTGGCTTCTGGTCCACATTCTTGTTGTAACAAAGTGTGATGGTAAATGAATTGCCTTCAAGTTCACACCTAGGGATCTAGGTTTCACCGCAGTATGCATAGAGTGTCATTGTTGACTCTTAACCTAGATCAAAAGTGCTCTAAGATAATCTCTGTCAGATGCCGGAAAGCCAAAATGGAATAATAGAAGCTTGATCAAGGATGGCAGAAGGAATGGAGTGGGAAGGTGGCCAATGAGTCTAAAATAAACTGTCAAAAATCTTTGCCTCTTGGAGGACTTCAGAGTTTTATAGAGGGAGATAAAATGGTTTCTTTAAGTGTATGGAACCCAGATCCCAAGCAGAGTGACAGTTTAGCCAGAAGAACAGACGTTAGCAACAGCATACACCTAAACACTAGGATAAAATGAAGCAGCCTAGGCATATGCTCAGATATTTAGTTGCAATGAGCCTCGGACAAGTCCTGGGGATCAGGAGCAAGAAGAGTGAATTCTTAGAAACATGCACGTTTAACCTGTTACTGGAAAGAGGAATGCAAGGGGGAGGGCTGGGGAACTGGAATACACAGTTATGCCATGGGCTTAGTAGTCTATCCTATGAATCTGTCCACACACCACATCTTGGCTTTAGTGTATCAGAAGTCCTTGCTACTTTGTAAAATAAATAAATAAATAAATAAATAAAAATAAATAAACCCACGAGAGTCCTTGAGAGCACCTCTTTAGAATGAGAATCACACAACAGGAGGCAGTGGACAGGCACCTGGGAGAGGCAGGGTCTTGGCCCCATCCCAGCTCTGACCCTGCTTGCCATGTGTAACCTTGGACTTAGTCATTAGCCTCTCTCTGTCTCCAATTCTTCCCTTCCAAAACTGGGACAACAGAACTTCTTAGCTCTGAGCTCGTGTGAAATAACGTGTGGAGGAGTTCGATCCTGTAGGGCCCCAGGATTTGTTTTGAGCTTTTGACCTTTAAGTACCACTTAGGTCAGGTCAGTACGTTGGCAAGGCTGCTGCTGTGTCCCCCCACCCCAGTTTAGGAATAAAACTTAGGTCAAATTAGCATGTTGGCAAGGCGCCTTTGTCTTCTTTCCAGCGTTGCCTACAATGAGTCAACCCACCCCTGCCGTGGCTGGACCCCAGCAAACGTGGGTGATGGAACTTTGAAAAAAGCTGCAATGAAGTCGACAAAGGGAAAGTCTGTTTATCTGTAGAATGCAGATAACTGCGACCTCCAGCCTCCATAGGTTCGGTAACCATGTAGGTGAGCCGTGCTTCTTGTCAAGCTTGAATTCTATTTCCAGATGAAAGGGTGTTCCTACAGGTACAGGGATGCTTTCCTGCCATCCCTTATCTTCAGTTTATCCTAATGCTTTAGACATTCATTTGTGTCATTTCAGGCAATATTCCCCCCTTGCAGTGGTTGCTAGTCACAGAATGAAATTAATGACATGGGAATCATTTCGGAGTTTTGACTGTCCTCTTAGTCCAACCCAGGACACATGCATGTGAGCTCCAGCTCTGCTTGAAATTCATAAGTGACCTTTGGTTATCTGCTTCCTCAGCTTGTCTTTAAGAGCCCTTAAAAATCAGAACAGGTAACCTGGCTTTTAACTTGTGTCATAATTGCTGCTATTCATTAACCCTGGCTATCCTGCAACCTGTAACACTGTCTCAGGCTGTCTGGCTCACAAGGTGACCACAGTCACTGCTGCTATTTATAAGACACATTTACTGGAAACAAATGACCATCTATCGTATTAGAGTGTAAACCATTAAGCTGTAATCCCTTCAAGGTAAAGACCCAGCTACTCAGAGCTACTTGTGTGGAAGCTCTCAAGAAGCATTTGTTGGTGATAATAAAACACCTCATTTTTGTTTAGCACTGTATAATTTACAAAGAATTTTCATGTATACCATCGATTATCAACATTTTGGCTAAGCCTCTCATAGAAGTCTACTTTTAAAGACTTCAATTTTACCAGCTGATACACATGAAAGCATAAATGGTTGTAACTCACATATTTTTTATATATTTTTTGGAGAGGTTTTCTCTATAGGGCACGTGCACTCGCCAGACAGACAGAGAGAGACATAGAGACAGAAAGCGAGAAATCACCCCCCAGAGGGGATGGTCACGCTACAATCCCTTCTCTGTTCTCTTCTTGGGATTTCAGGCATGTGCACACACACGCCCGGTGTGCTTCTCCAGCCACCAGGTCCAGGACTCAAACTGCGGTTGCCTACATGGGAGTCCAGAGACATAGCCATTATGCTAACTGCTGGTCCTGTAACTCATATATTTCTACAAAATCTGTTGAAACTGTAGTTCTTTGTAGCGTATCAGAGAAAGACAAAGAGAGAAGTGAGAAATCACCCCCTGGGGGCATGGCCACGCTACAATCCCTTCTCTGTTCTCTTCTTGGGATTTCAGGCATGTGCACACACACGCCCGGTGTGCTTCTCCAGCCACCAGGTCCAGACTCTACTCACAGTGTGGGCCATGTGAGATCCAGTGCCTTAACCACCACACCACCTGCTGGCCCCTGGGTTTTATTTTATCTGTTAAAGTTTCAGCTTAGGGCAATGGTTGATTAAAAGGGGAACCCATGTTGGCCACCCAAGGAAGTTCCTTATAAAAGGCCACTGTGTCTATAGTCCTGGGTCTTTTGTAATTAGCTCATTCAAAAGTGGTTAAACTCAGACATCTGTCATCCCTTTCGCAAATTCACGAGCCACTGACTTCTAATTCACAGTGGAGCAGACACTAGCTGAGCTAACCATATTCTGGAAGCAGCCGGTCAGGGCTGCTCTGAATAATCAAGAGCAGCGAGGTTAAGATTACAAAACGGACAAAGAAATGTCCATGAAAGATACCAGGGAGCAGGAGAGAGAAAGAGAATGACACCTTTCTTCCTGCTCAGCCAGGCGGTCACCTGTTAATAATCAGGGGCTGGTTTGGTGAATATTATGAGAAGCCCTTTGTCTTAGAGCCCTTAAGTTTTGCATCGTCAAGGTCAGATCAAGAACAGCCATGTCTGATCTGCATAAAATCATATTATAGAACTGATTTACCAAGCCACAGTGTATTTCTGGCCTCATAGAGGCAAGTTTCTCAAGACACTGCAGTGATTTCATGTCTGATAGCGACGATGTTTGCTCTTGCTGTAAGTGTCTGTAAGACTGAGGTCATAGATCCTAAATGCAGCATTTCCCTTACAGACATTCAAAATTCACAGACGGAATTAGTATGTATATAACATGGTAGGAGTGGCCTTTATATGGTCTACTTTCTTTGAAGTACCTAAAGGGTAAATTAAAAATACCACTGAACTAGCCGGTTTCCTTCTTTCTGGCCATCTGAGTAATCATTTTCAGGCAGATGTTTCAATTCACATGTTGCTGCTGACTCACTACAGCTGGTAAAATGTCATTGAAAAGTGTCAAATGTAAAAGAAGGAAAACACCCACATGTCTCTAGGTTAGGGGGCTGTGAAAATTCATGAATTTTTCACAGCTCGTAATGCTGTGGAAAGTAGCAGAAAATTAATGCTGTGGGAAGCAGTAGTTTTCATCTGAGCTATTGAAAATTTGGGTTGGGACAAGGTTGCTCATATTCCTGAATTAGGGAGTAGATAGAACAAATGGGGCTTGTTGTCACGGAGACTCCTCTTTTCACGCTCCAAACATTACTAGAATTTAGGATGTTATTGTTCATAGTTACCGTGCAGGGCCTCGATGGGGTTAAAAGAACTCACACAAGTGTAGAGCACAAGGCGTGTTTGTTTAGCAAGTGTTACATCGACACCAACAGATGTCATTGTCATCATGATTATGATTATAATTGTTATTACTAGTATTATAATCTAGTCCATTTCCTATCTGAAAATGAAGGGCCATTTCCAGTAACAAAATTCTAGGATTTGAATCAATGAGAGAAAGCCAAATTTCCTTAATGACATTACTCAGTGCATAAATTCAGAGTATAAATTCAGGGCTCCATCATTAGTCAAAATCCTAAAGCAGATGTCTCTGAAATATACTAAGATCACATTTCAGCTTCTATTTCTGGGGTTGCTCAGGTAACAAGGAGTGACGGGGAACCACACAGGGCTGATCAGATGACCCACGCAGTAACCACACCCAAGGGTGTCCTGGGGTGGGGAGGGGAGGGATTAATCAAACTTGCAAGGCAGGGGTGAGGCCTTGGAGACGGGGACGTGCCAAGCCTGAGCAAAAGCAGGCTTAGGCTTTAGAAGGCAGATGATGGCTGTGGATCCCAGCCAGACATGGACAAAGACCAAGAACAGAATCAGCTGAGGCTGGACCAAGATGGACCCACCTTGTGGAGGAGCAGCCCAGAACATTTCCAAGGACAGTTGTAGGCTAGCGGAGGCTGATGTATGTGGAGCTAGAGGCCGAACTCATGGGCAGAGGCAGAGTGGCTAAGATTACAAAATGGGCAAAGTGTCTGTGAAAAATACCACGGAGTGGGAGAGAAAAAGAGGAGAATGAATACTTTCCTCCTGCTCAGCTAGATGGTCTCCGAGGGTGGGGTGTAGGCTGGTCCTGAGGACCCTCTGGGCTTAAAGCCTCCCTGGGACTGAGAACATGATTTATTACTTCCAGACCAGATTCTCCCTGAGTGGCACTGGACATGCAAGCTCCAAGGGGCAGTCTCTTCTGACATTCCAAGTTCCCTTACGTTTATATGGTTATGTCTGCTGCCAGATAGCTCACACACAAAAGTCCAGAACTGCATGCCCGATGAATGCTTTCCATATAGTCGATCTGAATTGTCTTCTAGAAGAAAATGCAGTTGTAACCTGTCGAGGTCAACACTGGGTGGGAGAAAGAACCCAGGTCTTTTGAGCAAGGTCAATTGGGTTTGAATCTGGATTCATCTGTATCCTTGCTTTATTGCTCATTTATTTAACCTCTCTGAAAGTCAGCTTTGTCCTCCATAAAGTAAAATGAATAAGCTACTACAAGGTTGCTGTTAAAATGAAAGAAAATGCATAAAAGGGTGGGACATAGGTTTTTCCTAAATTAAGGGCATCTCTTAGCAATAAATAATAAATAGTTATTTTCATCTGCATATAAATTTTATAATTTAACTCTTTTTTTTAATTGCTGGAAGGCCCATTGCATTTGCCAGACAGTGACAGAGACAGAGAAAGAGGAAGGGGGAGAGAAAGAAAGGAGGAAAAGTGCCTCTCAATGGGGTGGTCTTCCTACAATCCCTTCTCCATTTTTGAATCCTGTCGGGATTCTGGGTGTTCCCCCCCCCACACACACACACAAACCATGTGTTTTCCAAGCTGCCAGGGCTAGGATGCAACTATGGTGGCCACATGGGATCTGTTCCCTTTAACCAGTAGGCCACGGGGCCAGCCCTATAATTTAACTTCCCGCCTGCTCTTCAGATTGATCATATTGTGAAAAAACTGTGATTTATGACAAGTCATGAACATTGCCTTGAAGACTACATATTCCACTCATAGATTTTCTGTTGGACAGAAGCACTACAGGATATTATTTCTGTATTTCGGATTATATTGGATCACTAAAGACTCATTTATTTAATGGTAGAAAAGAAAAAAAAAACCCTATTTTTAATCTTTTTATACTGTGTGCTTATAGTCTGCATATCTTTTAGAGACCATGAGAAATTTGGAGTTACTATATAATTTCTCTCACTCTTCCTTCCCCTTCCACAGAATGATTTGTAATTTATTAATAGAGTCAAACTCCCCTAGTGGACCTGGGTCACTATCTTGCTTCCATATTCTGACCACCTCTACCTCCAAACCTTTCCCTGGAATCCACTTCTTCCTAAGAATATGATGCAATAAGCATGTCGACATTAAACTGTTTTTATATACATGTCCCAAACTCTCCTTTCTTGAGATGCACTAGAATGAGTTCTGGCTTTTCATGCTTCATTTATTTACCTCCTTCAACTTCAGAGAGAGGGGAACTCCAGCATCGGCAGAGCAGTTTCGTAGGATTTTGTGATGTAGAATTACAGGGAAAATTGGTGGAGGGCCAGGATGGACTATTCTTGCAAAGGGACTAGAGAGTGGAGTAAGGAGTGGGGGCATGGAGATTGCTGAAGACTGAGTAGCAGGGTGTGCATGGAGAGGCAAGCAGGAGGAATGTCATGATGAAATCCACAGTCAGGGACCAGCAGTTAGCTAATGGCTATATCGCTGAACTCCCATGTAGTTGACTACAGTTCAAGTCCTGGACCCAGTGGCTTAAACTCATGCCGGGTGCATGTGCGTGCATGCCCAGGATCTCGAGAGAATGGAGGAGAAAGGATTATGCTGTGGCCAACCCCCTGGGGGGGTGATTTCTCGCTTTCTGTCTTTCTGTCTGTCTCTGTCTCTTTCTGTCTTTCTGTCGGTCTCTGTCTCTTTCTGTCTTTCTGATGTGCACACATGATCTATAGCAGCTTATGCTTGTGCCAGAAATGAGGTAAAATGAGGTAAATATCTTTTGTTATTTTGAAATTGACTTTTGATTGCAGGTAAGTTTATTATTATGCTGAGACTGAACCATATGTGTCATTTTTTTTTTTTGGAGAGGTTTTTGCTATAGGGCACGTGCACTTGCCAGAAAGACAGAGAGAGACAGAGAAGACAGAAAGCGAGAAATCACCCCCCAGGGGGGATGACCATGCCGCAATCCTTCTCCTCCATTCTCCTCTTGGGACCGCACCGGCCCACCCCCTGGCCATGATTTTAAGCCACTGGATCCAAGACTCAAACTGTGATCAACTATATGGTAGTCCAGTGACATAGCCATTATGCCAACTGCTGGTCCTAATTTTCTAACTATTCTTAATAAATTTACATAAATTCACTTTGGGCTAAGTGACAATTACAATAGCCATGTGGAGAGATGACTTTGGATGATAAAATTGTCTGCAAGAAAGGTGTGGATAAGGAAAGAACCTAGATTTGTGTTTCCAGGGTCTCAGGATACACAAGACTCTCCTGGGATCATTAAAAAAAAAAGAATTATTTATTTAATTCCATTTATTAATTATTATTATTATTATTATCAGGCAGAGAAAGAGAAAGGGAAAGTGAGAAAGTAAGCCACCAGATCTGGGACTGGAACCACTGTCAGCCATGTGGGAATCCAGCACCTTTAACCACCATGCCACCTGCTGGCCCCCTCCTGGGGTCCTTTTAAGATGCAGATTCTTAGGCCACATCCCAAGAAGCTCTGATGCTGTTTCTTTGGGCTAGGGTTAGGAGTCTGCATGCTCCATTAGTGATCCTGAGGCCGGGAGCTGATGAATCACACGCAGCTCAGGCCAAGAAAGCCAGACATCTCCAGACAGCTCTGTGTGCCACAGGGCTCCTGGGCTCCGCTACAGAAATAGCCTAAGACTGTTCCGCGGATGGGAGAAAAGCTTTTGGACGTTCTCTAGTGCAGTCTTCCTCGTCACATCGTAAGACATCATTTTGCCTTCTCAGTAATAATTATCCCATTCTCCTGCCCTTGAAATCCATAGATTAACTGAAGACAGTGATTGTTTTTTTTTTCTTCTAATTCACAGAGTAACATTTACCTGAAACTCTCTCCAGCACTAATAATACAAGCTATCAAATCACATGTACCGAGTCATCTCGCCAATGCCAATTTCTGCAAAATCTGAACAGAGAGATGATAGGAAAGATGAGGTGAATTATAAAGATTAGCTTACCTGACTACAAAGCAGAGTGCTGAGTGAGAGCAGAAATGGTGGCTTGCATGAACCAGCAGTTGGTGTAATGACTATGGTCCTAGACTCTCATGTAGTTGACCGCAGTTCAAATCCTGACTATGGTCCTAGACTCTCATGTAGTTGACCGCAGTTCAAATCCTGGACCTGGTGGCTTTAACTCACGCTGGGTGCATGTACGTGCGTGCCCAAGATCCCAAGAGGAGAATGGAGGATAAGGTATTGTAGCATGACCATCCTCCCTGGGAGGTGATTTCTCGCTTTCTGTCTCTCTCTGTATTTCTGGTGAGCGCACGTGCCTGTATGCACGACCGGCCCCCAAAAAAAAAACCCCCAAAAAAAAAAAAAAAAAAAAAAAAAAAAAAAGAAAGAAATGTTGGCTTGCAGACACTTGGAATGAGACTGTACTTGTCTAAATGGAAAGGTTTCCTAATCTGTAATCAGCTTCGGGTGTAGATTAACCAGGTTGTTCTTTTAGAATAACTATGCAGTGAAAATATTGGGTCATTGGAAAAGTCACGACACAGTTTTGTATAGAAAAATACATCATCACTTTTCCAGTGACCCAGTGTTTATGATCATCTTCTTATTGAGCTTGCCCAGGTGTCTAGAGACTGGATTGGAAGGTGTTAGGGCCGGCCTTGCACTGTGCTTAATAATAAATGCTCAGTGCTCTAAAGGCAACAGGCTCCCTGGAACTTTGCCATTCATGCAAGTGACATAGAAAAATCTGATCACTGAGGAGGAAATCATAAAGTGAAACAAACCATCATCAAAGAAAAGGTTGTTATGGAAACTCTGTGAGATCAGATCTCAATAACGAGTCAGCTCTGCAGCGAGACTTCTTTTGTGACCCTTTCGGAAAACCACACAGTAACTGCCTGGGGACAGTTGTATTGACTGGTCAGCCCTAAAGTCCCAGGAGAAAGGTCTGAGAGCAAAGGTGTCTCTGGGTGGATGCTGTCTACCCAGCTTATGTCCTGCACAACTCTAGCCCTGTTTCTGAAAACAATGGTCATGCCCCATAAATCTGGAGATATATCTTTGTTTTTAAGAGAGATTTTTGCCATAGGGTATGTGAGCTTGCCAGAGAGACAGAGTGAGAGAAGGCAAGAAATCACCCCCAGAAGGGATGGCCATGCCGCAATCTTCTCTCCTCCATTCTCCTCCTGGGACTTTGGGCACGCGTGCACACAGGCCTAGAGTGAGTTTCAATCCTCAAACTGCATCTGGGACTCAAATTGCCATTGGTCATGTGAGAGCTCAGGGCCCTAAACATTATGCCACCTGCTGGCTGCTTGGAGGTAAATATTTTTATTTTGATTTTTTAGATTTTTTTTCTGCCATAGAGTGTGTGCTCTTGCTGGACAGAGAGCGAGAAGAAAAGTGATAAATCATCCCCCAGGGGTGATGGCCATGATGCAATCCCTTCTCCATTTTCCTTTTGAGATTTTGGGCATGCATGCACACGTGCCTGATGTGTTTCTCAAGCTGCTGGATCCAGAACTCAAACTGGAGCTGGCCATGTGGGATCCAGCCACTTAACCACTATGCCACTTGCTGGCCCTCTGGAGATAAATACATTTCTTAAATACATTTAAATTCCACAATAACGTATTTCCCTTGTCTCGCCATAGCACTGCCAGGGACTAGTAAGGTGAATGATAGTGAGCAGCATGAAAGAAAAATGAAGACCAAGTAAAATCAGTTATGTTTTATATATTTGAACAAATTTCCTTTAAGGGACAAATGCAATAAGACTGCAGTCGGCAGAATAATTATTTCTTACAGGAAGTTTTAAAGTTATTGAGGTAAAGATGCTTAAGTTGAAAAACATATCTGAAATCCAAATGTCATAAAATGAGTTTTCAATTCTTGCTTTTTTTTTGGACTACAGAAGTAAAACATCCACAGTGTCGAAAATTAGGGTATAATCATAATTATTTTTAGAGAGATTTTTGCTATAGGCCATGGACACTCTCCAGAGAGGCAGAAAGAGAGACAGAAAGAAAGTGAGAAATCACCCACTGGGGGATGGCCACACCACAATCCCTTCTCCTCCACTCACCTCTCAGGATTTTGGGCACAGACATGCAGGACATGTTTCAAGCCGTGGGGTCTGGGACTCAAACCGCAGTTGGGCATGTGATAGGCTAGTGATGTAACCATTACTTCATCTGCTGGTCCCAAGTTACAATAAATTTTGTAGACGATGCTATAATGATTAGCACATTAGCTTCCACCACCTAAGATACTGTGTTTATCTTTAAAATAAAATAAAATAAAATAAAATAAAATACCTTTCAAAAAGCCATTATTCACACATACAGGCTTCGCTTCACACTCCACATGGGGTATCTTTCTCAGCTGCTTCCTTGTAGGCTTGGCGGACTAGACACTAAGCTTGACACTCAAAGTAAACACATACCACTTTACAGACCCGTAAGTCTGAAGGGGTGCTTTGTGCTAGTAGATGTCAACATCCCAGTATAATGGTGGATACATGTTATCAAACATTTATCAAAACCATAGCATATATGACCCTAATATAAACTATGAACAGTGATGACAATGGTGTGTCAATGTAGGTTCATCAATTGCAACAAACATATCACTCTTGGGGCAAGATGTAGAAAATGGGGGAGGCTTTGTGTAGGGGTGGGAGGACATATGGAGAAACCTCAGTACCTTCTGCTTAATTTTCTTATAAACCTAAAGCTGCTCTAAAAAAAATAACTTTTATTTAAAAACACATTTAATTATTAAAGCTCCTTGTTTCCATACATATGGCCTGATTTTTTTTTTTTTTAATGAAGCACCAGGGAAGCATTCCATGTTGAAATCTTGTGGGTTGTATTAAATTGTACTAAAGATGTTCATGAATGATGACTTCTCAAATAAAAAACAATTGTTCCTCGTAAATATTTATTTCCTTTTTCACTTCACTTTCCATAGGATGGATTTATCGATGTTTTAGAGTTTATTGCTGCTGTAAATCTAATTGTACAAGGAAAAATGGAGCAAAAGTTAAAATGGTATTTTAAGCTGTATGATGCTGATGGAAATGGTTCTATTGACAAGAAGGAACTACTGAACATCTTCATGGTAAGTGAGGTAGTAAAGGATCCTTTGCAGGCTGTTATATAATAAATCCAATTTTCCTCCCTGCGGAGTGGGCCACAGTGGCCTATGCAGTTGCCTGTTCTTGGGATATACATTTTGAGTAACTAAAGCAATCTAAGATTCCCTTATCCTGTTGGTTACTGAATATGCAACTGCAAATCAGCAGTTTTATTGGTGCAGTCCACCCTGAACTTCACAAATTTAGCAGAGCATTGGGATAGGAAATGAAATCCATATCATATTCTAAAACATCTGTTTTTCTGCCTTAGTGCAGAAAATCTTGCAAAAAGCAGCTAAAATACAAGATACTTGTTTGTTATATACATAACAAACAAGAGGTATGTATTAAGAATGAAGGTATGTGAGGACTAATATTTCTGGGAGCCAGACTAAATTAAGGATTTTTTTCTGTTGTTGTTTTAGGTTTTTGCCATAAGGCACATGTGTTAACTGGAGAGAGACAGAGAGAGAAAGTAAGAAATCACCCCTCTTACCATACCCAGGAGGGATGGCTACACAACAATCTTTTCTCCTCCATTCTCTTGGGAGAGGGCATGCACGCATGCATGCACAAGTGCCTGATATGATTTTCAAGCTGCCAAATCCAGAACTTGAACCACAGTAGTCATACGGGAGTACAATGCCTTAATCACCATATCACCTCCTGACCCTGAATTAAGTGTTTCTTTGTTCTTTTTTTTTTTTTTTTTTTTTTTTTTTTTTTTTTTTTTTTTTTGCTATAGGGCACATGTCCTTGCTGGAGAAACAAAGAGCCAAAAAGACAGACAGAAAGTGAGAAATCACCCCTCCTTCCCAGGGGGATGGCCACACCACATTCCCTTCTCTTCCATTCTCCTCTCGGGATTTTGGGCACACATATGTATGAGCCTGGCATGAGTTTTAAGCCACTGGGTTCGGTACTTGAACCATGGTCAACTACGTGAGGGTCCAGTGACATAACCAATGTACCACCTACTAATCCTTAAATTAAGTATTTTTAATAGATAGTTTATTAATACCAGATTCTTCTCATTTCTATAATTCAATGAATTCATCCGACCATCCCCAATACAGTAGGAGACAGCTACAGTGTATAATAGCATGAGATAAAATGTATAGCAAGAGCAAAAAACTGACAAAATGGGAAACTACCTAAATGGTATAAAACAAAACATCAGACTTTACTGAGCTCCTTTAATTTCCAAGCCTCATTTACCCAGAGCTGATACACAATCTTTTCTCTTTATTTATTTTTAACAACTGGAACAGATTGGCTAACAAAACAGTCACACATCCCCGATCTGTCACGTTGGTGCAGAAATGTTACAAAATGTATTTGCTTCTAGCCAGGTTGAACTGTCTGACACAATATCTCTCTGCAGGCTGTCCAGGCCCTCAATGGCCAGCAAGCTCTCAGTCCTGAGGAATTCACCAACTTGGTGTTTCGTAAGATCGACATAAACAACGACGGTAAGGAAACTGCTGTCCTCGGCTCACTTTTCTTACAAGGAAAGGGGTGGTCATGGGGCTGGGGTATCTCATTTAGAACAAAGCTGGAACCTTTCAAGAGAATTCAAGATATTACTTCAGCTTCATAGCTTGACCCGTCCAGTGCTCAACTGAATAAATACTGATTGACCACACTTACATTCAATGTGTGGACTTGACACTCAGGAAAGATAAAGACGAGTAAGAGGATATACAAGAAATGATAGGGACCAGCAGTTAGCGTAATGACTGTGTCGCTGGACTCCCACGTAGTCGACCGCGGTTCGCATCCTGGACCCGGTGGCTTAAAACTCACGCCAGGAGCGTGTGCCTGTGTGCCCAAGATCCCGAGAGGAGAATGGAGGAGAAGGGATTGCGGTGTGACCATCCCCCCTGGGGGATGATTTTTTGCTTTCTGTCTCTATGTCTCTGTCTGGCGAGTGCACATGCCCTATAGCAAAAAAAAAAAAAAAAAGAAAGAAAAGAAATGAGATGGGATGAAGGACCTTGTTCTCTTTGCTCTGGGACATGCTCAATGAATCATCTCCTCTCTGCTGGAGGTTTTCCATCAAATTATAAAGAGTCTGTCTTCAATCACATTATCTTCTTCGACTCTATGACTTGTTCCTTCCCTTTGATGCACACTTTTGAAAGTTATTTGTATTTTGCTATATTTCTGCTTTTCCTATCTTCTCTGTCATCCACTCTTTCTGCTCATTTCTCCATGTACTCATCCCACCCTGAAGTCTAGGTTCAACTTAAGCACAGAGGAAGTGTGCTTCTTCTTCAGAGGTGGGAGTGAAGAGAAAAGATCCCACCATCCTGGGGAAAGTGAGAGTGTTTATACCAAATGACTTTGATCTCAATGAATTGGTTGAGCCCATTGACTTGAGACTGAGGCAGCATATCTAGGAATGGTTTTTGCAAAAGAAGATTTAGAATTGTGAAAAATATTATATAAGTAAGAAAAATAAAAAAAAAAAAAATGGAGAGAGCCATTGGGATTCCAGTCATGATTGTTACCAATTCAAACGAAACTCCTTCCAGAGAATCAACCTGCCCACCAGGGGTCACTTCTGCCAGCGGACACAAGAGGGCAGTAGAGACCCATGTTCCATGTGGAGTGTGGCAGTGCAGTGAGGCAAGATGGTGAGGAGGCCGGAAGGAAGTTCAAATGAAGCCACCAGTTGTGAAGGGGCAAACAACTGTACACAAGTATAACTCCCGGAAAAACGATTTGGAGATAATATATCAATAGCATCATTCTTCCTTAATTCTAGTCCTGGATCTACCCTCCTAAACTGCAAGTCAATTTGCTCATTTACTGGTAAACCTAGGTCAAAGAACAAAATAAGCAACTCCAGTGAAAGCTTGCAAGATGCTGAGTCACTCCCCAGGATTGCTGAGGAGGCTGAGTGCAACTAGTAACAGACAAGGGAAATAGAGAGCCAAGGTTCTGATAAGGCCAGGAAAAACTGTATCTGGAAAATATAACCAAAAACAGTGCTCGTGAGCCAGGAGAAATGCTGTTGACTTTGTTCTGTTTCATTTTTATGATTAATCTTCGAGAAGCTACATAACTAGAGAGATTGGGATACATTTAATTATGAATATTGAACATTCACATGCTACAGTGAATTTCAAAAGGGCAGGTCAAAAAAATTTTTTTTTCTTTTTTTAAGAGTTTTGCCTTAGAGCATATGCACTCATTGGAGAGACAGTGACAGACAGTAAGAAGGAAAGTGAGAAATCACCCTCCAGGGGGAATGACCATGCTGCAGTCCCTTCTCTAAAATTCTTCTCCCCGGATCTTGGGAATGCATGCACTTGTGGCCGGTGTGATTTTGAAGCCACTGGGTGGGACTCGAACTGCGGTCGGCCATGTGGAAATCTAGCGATGTAACCAATATGCCATTTGCTAGCCCCAAGAATGTTTACTAACATGCTTCTCATGCTAGGAGTGGGAGAATGAGAAAATGATCTCCCTTTGATAATTATGAGGACTTTGGTATCCTTAGGAAAAGACTAAATTTTTTTTTAGTTTGAGGATGAAGATAACGTGCTCTAGAAAACAAGAAAGTAAGAAGTAACAAGAAAGTAACACAGCAGATTCCACAAAGGCTAAGTGTAAGGCACCAAAAAAATGGGGGGGGGGGTGCCATTAGAAGGGCACTGGAAACCGAAGGAGCTGGGTTGAAAAGAGACGAATCCAGAAGGAAGAAGGGCTCAGGCCAGAGCTAAGGATCCCTGCAGTGAACTGGAAGAATATGTCAACCACAGACAAGATGGCGTGCATTATGGTTTACAGTATAGATACAGTACGGTTAGAGAACTGAGCACAATGTCACCGTTGATAAAAACTTGCACTTTACGTCAACACGTATGCACAACGTACACATTCTGGAATCACAATGATAAGATGTTTCTGGGCCTATACAGCCAGAGCTGAAACCAATAGAATTTGCTTTTATATAAACGTTGTTGGAGGTGGTACACTGTCTTGTCAGAGCCAGCTGGGTCATTCCACGTTTCGAGAAAAAGATGCTCAAAATGGTCCCGTTGGACAGGGACAGCCCAGTGCAACAGAGGACAGGGAAGGAAAAGTAATGAAGACATAGAAGGTTGGTATTTGCAGAAGTCGGAAAAGATTTGGCTAGTATTTGACAAAGGAGAAAAATGTAAAATGTTTCAGTCTATCACAGAGGAGAATGGCAATCGTGTTTGTACACGCTGAAGCATAATACCTCAGATATGACTTCGTGTTGTTTATTATCATTATCGTCAAAACATCCGCATTGGCAGAGATAGAGATGTTCGATTAAGTAGACGAGAATCCTATTGATTGTATGTTAATATATGTATTTTTGGTTCTTAAAAATGAAAACAAGGACACCATTGGTATCTGATCATCTAATGAATATTAAACCAAAGATAAAGATGGTCACAGCACACAAAGATACAAACGACGAAACTTTAGGGGCAAATATCGAAATTGAAATCTGACTGAAAATTGTTTGCAAAACAATGGTCCACATTACATCTGTTGGGACAGAAAAATATACAACAGTTATAATGTATTCTGTTCATAATTATTACGATATTTAGCAAGCAAAAGTCAGAAGATTTTACAACAAACAAATTCAGGATGAATGCTAGAAAAAATGTAAAAAGTGAAGAGTTATCAGCTCCATGAAGGCTAGAACTATTTCTGGTTTGTGTGCTCTGATATTTCCTGTGCTGGTACACAGTCAATAACTGGAATGAATGAGTGTCTGATGAAAAGATCACATGACAAATAAAAAAAGGAATAGAGAAGCAAAACACAACATGCCATCAGCTATCTGTAGAAAGAAAGGTGTCTCGAAGAATATTATGCACATTTATATACACACACACATTTCACGTTTTATGAATATAAACCCAATTGATTAGCAGGAATTAATTACCTATGAAAAGTGGGCTTGGAGCTAGAAAAAGGTCGGGAGGAGGATTCTTTCTTCTCTTCACACCTTTCTGCATTGCTTCCATTATTTGTAAGTTAATGTGTAGAAAAAAGTGAAGCTAAACGTTCAATATTATTGAAAAATAAAAACAGAGGACAAACCAAGTTAAGATCAATGAGTGAGCATGGAATTTGCATTTTTTTAAGTGATTTTTTGCTTTAGTGCATGTACACTCACCAGGGAGACAGAAAGTGAGTACCCTCACGAGGGAGACAAAAAGGGAAAAATCACCTCCCAAAGGGGACAGCCACACTTCAATCCCTTCTCCTCCATTCTCCTCTTGGGATTTTGTTATAAATGCACCCACACATGCCCATGAGTTTCAAACCAACAGGTTAGGTACTCGAAACTATGGTCGGCCAGGTAGGAGTCTAGAACCTTAACCATTATGCCACCTGGTGGCCTGAATTTGCAAGCTCTAACATTGGAAGAATAGCAGTCACATTCTTCTCTACCCTGGTTAGGACTCCTTGACATGATGGAGGAAGACGGATAGATGGCTCACATCGAGTGCAGAGGGTGCCTGGCCACGCTTAGCACAGGGCCAAGTGGCACAGGGTAAGGGTGGCTTACGTGGCTCGTGCTGTGTCGTGAAAGTGCAAGAGGCCAAAGAGAAAACGACAGAGGATGGTTATTGAACAGACATTTTCGCTAAAAGAAAACAGGAAGAGAACATAGGGCAAGATGTTTTATTGAGTGACTAACGAGAAAGACCAGTGGATCGTTGGGAAAAGCAGGGGTCACAATGAATCACACTGGAAAACTGAGAACTACCCAGAGGTAAGCAGGAGGAGTCTGTCTGGAGAGGAGAAATTGCTGCACGCTATCATGCTGCTGTGAAGTGCTGTTGCAGGCCTCTACTGCCACCTTGCTCATGAACACAAAACTCCTGTGTGTCATTTAAAAACATCACCAGCAGCCTTCCTTGAAAAACTGGTCACTTTCATCTCCTGAATCTCCTCCCACCCCCATTTTCGCTTCATCTCTCAGGAACAGCACAATTTTTCATGAAACCATATTGAGAAGGAATTAGCATTTTTATTTTTAAAAAGACTTTTTTTTTTTTAAACAGTCTGAGTTCTCTTTCTTTATTTTTGGAGAGTTTTTTGCTGTAGGGCACATGCACTCACCAGAAAGACAGAAAGAGACAGAAAGTGAGAAATCACTCCCCAGGGAGGATGGCCACACCACAATCCCTTTTCCTCTATTCTCCTCTCATGATTTTGGGTTTGCACGCACATACACCTGGAGTGAGTTTAAGTCACCGGGTCCGGGACTTGAACCGTGGTTGACTACATGGGAGTCCAGCGACATAGCCATTATGCCAATTGCTGGTTCCAACAGTCTGAATTCTCTTAAACTCAAGCTGACTTCTTTAGAGCAAAAAATTCTGGTGTGGACATTTGTAGTAAAGTTTGCCTTTTCTACGCTGAGTGTAAGTTTTGTTTTGTCACAAAAGATGAGTTAAGATGCTAAGGAATGCTCGTGCATGATCTAGAGATGCTAACAGAATAATCAGATTAGAAAAAGAGAACTACGGAAGATGCTCATGGGTTCATAATTATTACGATATTTAGCAAGCAAAAGTCAGAAGATTTTACAACAAACAAATTCAGGATGAATGCTAGAAAAAATGTAAAAAGTGAAGAGTTATCAGCTCCATGAAGGCTAGAACTATTTCTGGTTTGTGTGCTCTGATATTTCCTGTGCTGGTACACAGTCAATAACTGGAATGAATGAGTGTCTGATGAAAAGATCACATGACAAATAAAAAAAGGAATAGAGAAGCAAAACACAACATGCCATCAGCTATCTGTAGAAAGAAAGGTGTCTCGAAGAATATTATGCACATTTATATACACACACACATTTCACGTTTTATGAATATAAACCCAATTGATTAGCAGGAATTAATTACCTATGAAAAGTGGGCTTGGAGCTAGAAAAAGGTCGGGAGGAGGATTCTTTCTTCTCTTCACACCTTTCTGCATTGCTTCCATTATTTGTAAGTTAATGTGTAGAAAAAAGTGAAGCTAAACGTTCAATATTATTGAAAAATAAAAACAGAGGACAAACCAAGTTAAGATCAATGAGTGAGCATGGAATTTGCATTTTTTTAAGTGATTTTTTGCTTTAGTGCATGTACACTCACCAGGGAGACAGAAAGTGAGAAATCACCTCCCAAAGGGGACAGCCACACTTCAATCCCTTCTCCTCCATTCTCCTCTTGGGATTTTGTTATAAATGCACCCACACATGCCCATGAGTTTCAAACCAACAGGTTAGGTACTCGAAACTATGGTCGGCCAGGTAGGAGTCTAGAACCTTAACCATTATGCCACCTGGTGGCCTGAATTTGCAAGCTCTAACATTGGAAGAATAGCAGTCACATTCTTCTCTACCCTGGTTAGGACTCCTTGACATGATGGAGGAAGACGGATAGATGGCTCACATCGAGTGCAGAGGGTGCCTGGCCACGCTTAGCACAGGGCCAAGTGGCACAGGGTAAGGGTGGCTTACGTGGCTCGTGCTGTGTCGTGAAAGTGCAAGAGGCCAAAGAGAAAACGACAGAGGATGGTTATTGAACAGACATTTTCGCTAAAAGAAAACAGGAAGAGAACATAGGGCAAGATGTTTTATTGAGTGACTAACGAGAAAGACCAGTGGATCGTTGGGAAAAGCAGGGGTCACAATGAATCACACTGGAAAACTGAGAACTACCCAGAGGTAAGCAGGAGGAGTCTGTCTGGAGAGGAGAAATTGCTGCACGCTATCATGCTGCTGTGAAGTGCTGTTGCAGGCCTCTACTGCCACCTTGCTCATGAACACAAAACTCCTGTGTGTCATTTAAAAACATCACCAGCAGCCTTCCTTGAAAAACTGGTCACTTTCATCTCCTGAATCTCCTCCCACCCCCATTTTCGCTTCATCTCTCAGGAACAGCACAATTTTTCATGAAACCATATTGAGAAGGAATTAGCATTTTTATTTTTAAAAAGACTTTTTTTTTTTTAAACAGTCTGAGTTCTCTTTCTTTATTTTTGGAGAGTTTTTTGCTGTAGGGCACATGCACTCACCAGAAAGACAGAAAGAGACAGAAAGTGAGAAATCACTCCCCAGGGAGGATGGCCACACCACAATCCCTTTTCCTCTATTCTCCTCTCATGATTTTGGGTTTGCACGCACATACACCTGGAGTGAGTTTAAGTCACCGGGTCCGGGACTTGAACCGTGGTTGACTACATGGGAGTCCAGCGACATAGCCATTATGCCAATTGCTGGTTCCAACAGTCTGAATTCTCTTAAACTCAAGCTGACTTCTTTAGAGCAAAAAATTCTGGTGTGGACATTTGTAGTAAAGTTTGCCTTTTCTACGCTGAGTGTAAGTTTTGTTTTGTCACAAAAGATGAGTTAAGATGCTAAGGAATGCTCGTGCATGATCTAGAGATGCTAACAGAATAATCAGATTAGAAAAAGAGAACTACGGAAGATGCTCATGGGGAGCTAGCCTGTTACCATTTTTGCACTCAACTAATGGCCTGACACAATGAAGATGTCAGTTATGCGTATATGTATTTAAAATGCAATTTCTGAACTATGCCCTACAAATATGGAAATGGGTCTTCAAATAGAAAACAAAATCATAAAACTCAGCAATTGTTTTGGGGCCCACCTGAGCCCTGTGACCTCCCCCTCAGCTATCACTGGCATATGTGGCTCTCTGTTAGGAGATCCTTGGGCGGGAAGCTTCTGGACCTTTAGGTAGCCCTTTCTAGGGAGATGTACAAATCTTCACTCTATTCTGTATAGGCCTAAATCCACAGTCCAGTGAAAGAGGATTAGGAAGCAGTGCTAAAAAACATCAGGTGAAGGGACCAGCAGATGGTACAATGGTTACGTCACTAAACTCCCATGTAGTCAACCGCAGCTCAAGTCCTAGACCCGGTGGCTTAAAACTCACACCAGGCACATGAGCGCACATGCCCAAAATCCCGAGAGAAGAATGTAGGAGAAGGGATTGCAGTGTGGCCAACTTCCATAGGGGGTGATTTCTTGCTTTCTGTCTCTCTGTCTCTCCGGCAAGTGCACATGCTGTCTCTCTCTGAAAAAAACAAAAACAAAAACAAAAACAAAAAACAAAAACAAAAACAAACAAAAAAATCAGGTGAAAAAGGGTGTCCATCAGAGTATGTTTTCTGAGCAGCTACCATATTCACAACATTGTGGCAGGATGGAACTGTGCTGCCGGGTGGTGAAAATGGTCACTGCAGTCTAGTGCTTTGTAAATGTCTGATGAATGAGTGAACAGACAGAGTGCTGGAGAGAAAAAGAGGGAAATTTCAAAAGAAATGTTTTAATATAGTACACAGAAGTTACTATAGGTGGAGGTAGATGACTTAGAAGATGGTTATTTTTATTTATTTATTTATTTATTTATTTATTTATTTATTTATTTATTTATTTATTTATTTGAAGAGGTTTTCACTATAGGGCACGTGCACTTGCCAGACAGACAGAGACAGACAGAAAGCGAGAAATCACCCCCCAGGGGGGATGACCATACCACAATCCCTTCTCCTCCATTCTCCTCTTGGGATCTTGGGCATGCACACACACGCGCCCGGCGTGAGTTTAAGCCACCGGGTCCGGGACATGAACCACAGTCGACTACATGGGAGTCCAGCGACATAGCCTAACTGCTGGTCCCGAAAATAGTTATTTTTTTTAAACAATTAGTGGTTTGGTAACATGAAAACAATTAATAAGCAGAATTCACAAGTATTTTTGGAAAAGTAAAACAAAAACAAAACCCAAAAAAACCCTGTGAAGAAGTTCACTTTTTTTTCTCTTTCCCCATTAGTAACTTGTATGGCTTTTCAACTAAGATGGCAAGTACATCCCAGTCCCTTCAGATACTTCATCAGCTTCTCTATTGCTGGTGGTGACAATGGAGAAATTTCATAACTGAGCAATGGAAACAAACTCCAGCTCCCACCTGTCCATTCCCACCAGGGGCATGTGTGCTTGCCAGGGGGACGGAAAGTGAGAAATCACCCCTAATGGGGATGGCCACACTGCAATCCCTTCTCCTCCATCTACTCTCAGGATCTTGGACCCACACTCACATGTGCATGAGTTTTAAGCCACCGGGTTTAAGACTCGAACTTCGGTTGACTACATGGAAGTCCAGTGACGTAGCCATTATGTCATCTGCTGCTCCCCCATTCCAACTACTCTTTTGCTCATGCTAGGCTCCTAGAAAGTTGAAACATATTTGGGTTGGGTATACCAGCTGTGATTTCCCTTTGCAAAAGGAGATTATACTTGGATTATTTGAAGCCTCCTTGCACCCATGTGGCCCTCCTCCTCTCAGCAATCTTCTCAGCTTCACTTTGGCTTATTTCACAGATGCACTTCCCTGTGACACACAGAGGATTCTGTCCCTAACTGCTGTAGGCTGTGGTTTTGCACTGATCTTTCTTGGGCTGGCCCTATAGCTCCGAGGCTACATGCTGCACGCAGGAACTAGATCCCATATGGCCAGCCATAGTTCAAATTTCAGCCCTGGAGGCTTGAAAATCATGGTATTTGTGTTCTTGTGCCCCCAAATCCTGGAAGATGGAAGGAAAAGTATTGCGGTATGACCGTTCCTTGTTGCAGGGTGCTTTCTCTTTTACTCTCCCTCTGGTGAGCTCATAGGCTCTCTGGCAATAATAATAAAGACTACATAGGCATTTCTTTAGCATAAGTAAAATCTAAACAAGATTAGTTTTCCCTCTAAAAAATGTATTTTAATATTTTTCATTGAAGACCAGAAAACTATGGTATGAGAATGTAATGATTAGTGCTCATTTATATTTGAGTCACTATGGTGGTGACACACACACAAACACACACGTATTTTATGTCATGTGTATGTATTTTATGTCACATGTATATATCTTATGCCAGAAAGTGCACATGCATGAATAAGAAAGAGAGAAAACCTCCAAAAGGGCCTGGTCATACCACCATCCTTTTTCTCCCAATTCTTCATCCTGTCAAAATCCTGGGCATGCCTGCAAGCAGCCAGCACATTTTTCTAGCCACCAGAGTCAAGACTCGA
This sequence comes from Tupaia belangeri chinensis, assembly GCF_000334495.1. NCBI lineage: Eukaryota > Metazoa > Chordata > Mammalia > Scandentia > Tupaiidae > Tupaia > Tupaia belangeri. Next base: position 426,196 of record NW_006203439.1, read on the forward strand.
ACCTCGGTCAGTCATGTCAGATCCAGTTTCCTCTGCACAGTGCTTAACCATCATGGTACGGGGCTGGCCTGACTGTGGTGTTTTAGAGATTTCTTGTCTGTTGGAAAGTATAGTATAATATACTGGTTTCAGATCCTTTTGATTTTCTGCCTTGGCACACTTCCGTGGGTGCATGAATGTACTTAATTTGTCTTTGCTGACCTTCCATCCACAGCCATAAACCCTGTTGGGTATGATCTCTTGGAGGTCAGGAACGACATTTGTACCTGTCAACTTGAACGCACACATAATTGCAATCTAAATGATTTATATCAAGGAGAATACCACCCCCACAAAAATGTTAAAAAGTCATCTTGTGAGATGAGGATAATAGAAAAATGTGGCAGGCAATACTTCTGGGTATAAGGGATTTGTAGTCCTGAACTGGTCGGCACAGGCCTAAGGCTTAAGTCAAGTTAATAAAGTTAGGAATTAAAAACCGGGGTTGGGGGAGGGGGAAGAACTAGCCACTGGTGTCTCACAGCTTTGAACAATCCCTGGAATTATTTCCTTGGAAAACAGAATATTGAAAACAGTCTTGCAAATAATCACTTCACCTTGATCTTAACAATCTGCTCTCTGTCATGCTCCTGTGATTTGGTCATATCTTCCAGAATGAAGGTCAGGTAACCAAGTCTATATAGATATGCAAAGGTGTGTAACCCTTTATTCCATCAGATATGTTTCCTGATGTTCTCCATTAAAAGTACATTATGTAATACCTGTTTACATTACTTTCACTCACAACCCACCACTGAATACTTTTTTTTTAAAATACAGGGTACATTAAAAAAGTTTGGGAAAGCATGAAATTAAAGCATGAGCTTATTTTGGTGCAAAAAATATTGAAATCCATGCACAGTTTTTTCATAACATGCATTTTCTCTGAACTTTTTGAAGACCCCTTGTATAAAGATCTTCAAAGATCTTAGAATCTGGTTGAGGTGAAAGGATGCCAAGGAAGAGTGCAATGAGAAATCCAGTGACTATATTACAGGTGCCAAGGAGTGGGCTAATTGTTCATTTATTGTTTTCCAGGTGAATTGACTTTAGAAGAATTTATCAGTGGCATAGAAAAAGATCAGGATCTCCTAGAGCTTGTTTCCAAGAGCTTCGACCTTTCCAACGTGCTGAAAGTAATCTGTAATGGGAAGCAGCCAGACCCAGGAGACGCACTCCTGACAGCCACCTAACACGGCTGGCCCAGGGAAGGTGAAAATGAAGTAGCGCAAGCACGTCTTTCTGAGCTTTTAGTTGGCACAAATCTCTCAGTAGAGAAGGAACGAAATCTTCCCATGTATATGATGTTAATTTCAGGTCTTTCTTATCACTGATATAGCTTATGAATGCAGCATTTTTTAAAACTGAATAAAGATGTCCACAAAGATCCTAAACAGATGCACTACTGCTTTTGTGTGTACGTTGGTACTCTCTCTGCATGTGAAAACACACCGTTACACTGAAAGATTGTCTTCACATCTCAGTTGAAAATGAAGCTCACATGTACATTTCCTTGCACACCCATGAATCTGCACCCTGAAAGAGAACTGAACTTTCTGGAGAGTGTTCCCACTGTTCAGCATTCTTAGATTAGACATACATTCAGCAAATGTGCTTGCTGCCTCTTGGCTCTTGTTGCATCTGTGCATTATAAATGACCAGGTTCTGGTCTATTTGAGAACCTTTTTTTCTGCCCTTATTTCTCATTCCCTACCCTGAATGCTGTCTTGAATTAGTAATCATGTTCTGCTCCAAAGGAAAAGTCTTAAGCTGTGTAGTAAAAGGAGAAAACTTCAGGCTGGGCAGTGAGAATATTTCCATCTGATCTATTACAAATCTGGGTCCAGTTGTGCATGAAAATGCAATGTATCATCTGTAATTATTATACCAGTTGGAGGTTTGATCAGAACTGCAGACAGCCAGGCTATGCAACAACAAGCACTTGACATTTTAAACGGTCCTGACATTATAGCTCTGACATTTCATTTTTTATATCCTTTCCAAAAAATGAAATGATGAATGGGATTTCTTGATGGGCCAGACTGTTTTTAGGTTTTTGGGTCCTAAATCACAGGCCCATTAGTGTGTCTATCAACGAATGGCTTTCTCATGGAGACACAGTGGAGGCTTCCAAGACCAGATGTGAACCATCTGTATGTCAGAAGCTTCATAATTATGGTTTCATGTTCAAATTTGGCTTACAAACACACAACTGGAAGACTCCAAGGACAGCTGGATCGTCCTGTGTCCCTCCAAGTGACTGATGTGGATAAAGCAATATATGGACAAATAACGATGACAGATAAATGGCAATAGAAGTGAAATATGAATAGAAGTAGAGAACTTATAAATGTGTATACAGGTGATGATACAGAAGGAGGAACAAATACTCTTTTTTTAAAAGAATTATTTTATTTGAATTTGTTTATTTACTTATTTTTAATTTGACCAGGGAGGGACAGAGAAAGAGAGAGAGAGAGAGAGAGAGAAAAAGACAGAGAGAAGAGAAAGTGAGAAAGCAAGCCACCAGGTCCAGGACTTGAACCATGGTCAGTCATGTGGGAGTCCAGCACCCTTAATCAACATGCTACCTGCCAGCCCCAGGAATAAATATTCTGAGATTATTCTTCCAAAGACATATAAAAATAAAATAATCACAGATAACATAAAAAAGAGGAAAATCATTGTAGACATGATACCACAAAGTTCTATTCATTTACCTAACATGGGCCAGTCATTGGACTTTGGGCTTCCTAGCAGTAGAAGTGAAAAGGAAAACACCACTAGAAAAGTCACAATATCAGCAAGGTAAACAATATACAAAGTCATTGTGTTGTCAGATGACATGATACTGTGCAGTGCTCCATGTGTTGTAAAGATTTGCTAGTAAAAGGTATTAGGATAATGCTGAGGATAACTAATTTTTCTTGAGGTTTAATATTTTTCAGAGTGTCTAAGCCTTTTTAGGGAAGAGGTAACCATTTCAAAGCTGCTGTTGCTGCTGTTGCTCAAGTTGACTCCATTTTGTCTTTTTTCTATGGCATTCCCAGATAGTGTTTCCTTCTTTGGCCTGGATATTCTCATTGTTGAGGGTAACATACTCACCCCATGCTTTGTATCCCTGAGCCCTGCATCTCAGTGGACTCTGCCTGTGTGGCTTCAACATCATCCCCTTCACTCATCTTATTTGGGTAATTAGGGCCCTTTTTCTTCCCTGCCCAAGATTCCACCTGCCTCCAATGCCCCACTTGGAGGATGAAGGAGTAGATGATGGAGATGTAGAGGAGAGATGCTGAGGCACAGGCAGGGACAGCAGGAGCAAACTGGAATTCGGAGAGAAGGGGTGGAAGTCAGGCAAACCTGGTTTAGTTGAGTTCTAGCATGTTCTGTGTGAGTCTGGGAAAATGATTTAACTTCTGTGAGTCTCAGTTACCAGAAGTAAAGTGTGGAGGAACCAGCAGTTGGCGTAATGGCTATGTCGCTGGACTCCCATGTAGTTGACCGTGGTTCGAGTCCTGGACCCAGTGGCTTAAACTCACGCCGGGCACGTGTGCGTCGGTGCCCAAGATCCCGAGAGGAGAATGGAGGAGAAGGGATTGCAGTGTGACCATCCCCCCTAGGGGGTGATTTCTTGCTTTCTGTCTCTCTGTCTCCCTCTGTCTTTCTGGCTAATGCACATGCCCTATAGTGAAAACCTCTCCAAAAAACAGAAAAGAAAAAAAAAAAAAGAAGTAAAGTGTGGATAGCAACAAGATCACTGGATTCTTTGGATTAAATGAGCCCACCCAGTGACAATTTCATAGATACTCAGAATATGTACAAAAGCAGGGGTGAGGGGACCCACTTTAAACAGCACTGACCCTGGAGTTGGTCAGGGCCAATTCTCAGGATGAAGTTAGGGGAAAAGGAATCACACTAGTTATGTTATGCTCTTTATTTAGATTTTTGTCATAGGGCACATGCACTCACCAGAGGAAGATAGACAGAAGGCAGAAGGGAAGTGAGAAATCACCACCACCCCCGCCCCCTCCCCGGGAGATGGCCATGCTTCTCCTCCAGTCCCGTCTCAGGATTTTGGGTATGTACACACACATACATCCAGTGTGATTTTTACGCCACAGGGTCTGGGATTCAAACCACATTCGGCCATGTGGGAATCCAGCATCTTAACTGCCTTGCCACCTGCTGACCTCCACACCAGTTATTTTAGCAGAGAAAAAAAAATTTTTTTTGGAGAGGTTTTCCTACAGGGTGTGTGCGCTTGCCAGAAAGACAGAAACAGAGAGACAGAAAATGGCCACGCCGCAATCCCTTCTCCTCCATTCTCCTCTTGGGATCTTGGGCATGCACGCACATGCACCTGGCATGAGTTTAAGCCACTGGATCCGGGACTTGGACCGTGGTTGCCTTCATGGGAGCCCAGCGACATAGCCATTACACCAACTGCTGGTCCTTTAGCAGAGAAAATTTAACAGAAGGAATGGTAATGAAGACATTGGAGAATTGAAAAACCAAACAGGGGACACTGAAATAACAGAACCAGTCATGAGGAAGCAGCTAACATGATAGCCTGGGGACAAAAGGCAGTGCTTGCAGTTATTAGCACACAGAAGCTAGAAGAGGGAGCTGGGACCCACTTTTCTGTGGAAAGGGCTGGATTGCCTCAGAGAAATATAGGGGAGAAATGAAATCAGTTGTCCCTATCAAGGTGGTGCTGCTGCTGAGGCAAGACTGACTGGCAAGTCCCTTGGCCTCCTGTCACCTGGCGGTTTCCCTCTAGCACATCCTGGGGGCTGAGCCTAACAGGGAAACAGCTAGCAAAGGAGAAATGGAGTCTGCTGGTCGCTAGACCAGCCTCACAGAGCCGACCATGGAAGAATGAGTTTGCAGCTCAGTCTGTAGTTTCGTGGGCAGCAAAGTGGGATAGAAGAACCAACCAGACCCTTAAGGACACGGGTTCCATGCTGAGAGCACCCCAGTTCCATCTCACCCCAGGCCCAGCTCCCTGGGAAACAGACTGGTAAATAAAGAGAATGTGAAGACACTAGCTATTGTGAGGGAAAAAAACATAAAATAACGCCTGTTTTATAGTTTTCTTGAGGATGGTCCTAAGATGGAGGTAAGTCTGAAAGTCAAGAGTAAAAGAATTTAGGCTGGCTTATGGTTAGGTGAGATGGAAACATTTAAAAAGAGATTGGGGAAATAAGAAGCCATATTCTTTTCCTTAAGTCTGCATGCGTATAGCCCTGGTCTCCATGTCATGCTCCTTCTCCATGCTTCCGTCAGCCAGCTAGCATAATAATGCTGATCCAAGGAAATGGTGCTAATCTACACATCAAGTCGCTGTGCAGTGAATTAAGACAATTTAAAATTTTTTTCAGGACCAGCAGTTGGCGTAATGGCTATGTCACTGGATTCCCATGTAGTTGACCGCGGTTCGAGTCCTGGACCCAGTGGCTTAAACTCATGCCGGGTGTGTGTGTGTGCGCCCAGGATCCCAAGAAGAGAATGGAGGAGAAGGGAATGCGATGTGGCCATCCCCCCTGGGGGGTGATTTCTTGCTTTCTGTCTCTCTGTCTCTCTCTGTCCTTCTGGCGAGCTCATGTGTCCTATAGCAAAAACAACTCTCAAAAAAAATTTTTTTTTCCCTTGGGGCCGGCAGGTGGTATGGTGGTTAAGGGCACTGGACTCCCACATTGTCTATTGTGGTTTAAGTCACAGATCTGGTGGCTTTCCTCCTTACTTTCCCTCTCTTTCTTTCTCTGTCTCTCTTTGATCAAACTATAAAATAATAATAATAAAGTTATAATAACATTTCAAATAAGAGATTCTATAATGACAATTCTATAACTAGGGTTTGAAGACCTCAGCACCCTCAATTATTTCTGAGGCTCGCATATACCAAGGAGCAGTGGGTCAATGAGAATTGCATCAGATCTACGAGGACCACGATATTCTCAGATAAACTCTGACACGTTCCCCTCTTTTATTTTGTCCTTCTTGAATGACTTGAAGAGAAGAGACACTACCTTAAAAAGAGTTTAAGAATACCAAAGACTGTAAAATTTTTTGCTTTATAAAAGTGGTCCCTTCTAGGGAACCAGCAGTTAGCGTAATGGCTATATCGCTGGACTCCCACGTAGTCGACCGCGGTTCGTGTCCCGGACCCGGTGGCTTAAAACTCACGCCGGGCGCGTGTGCGTGCGTGCCCAAGATCCCGAGAGGAGAATGGAGGAGAAGGGATTGCGGCGTGACCATCCCCCCTGGGGGGTGATTTCTCGCTTTCTGTCTCTATGTCTCTCTCTGTCTGTCTGGCGAGCGCACGCGCCCTACAGTGAAAATCTCTCCAAAAAAAAAAAAAAAAAGTGGTCCCTTCTAAGCTGGGCTGTGGCCTAGTGGTTAAGGGAGTGGATCCCACATGGCCAACCAAATGGTTCAAATCTTGACCCTGTGGCTTGAAAAAACATGCTAAGTACATGTACATGCATGCCCCAAATCTCAACAGGATGGAGAAATGGAGCAGAAGGGTGTGATGACACGTCATTAAAAGATGCTTCCTCCCACTCCCTCTCTCCCTGTCTCTCTCTAGTGAGCACATACATCTTCTGTCAAGTAAAGAAAAAAAAAAAAGACTAACCTCAAAAAATGGCCAAAATCATTTTACACAAGTCTATCCATATAATGAAGCTATACGAGGAATCAGATGGCCTGATTATTTGGCCCAAAATATGGAGAAAAGAAGGAAGAGAGAGGGAAAGAATGAGTGCAGTTAGTCTGGGACAAGGACAAGCACAAGCACTCATCTGCTTTCTCTTTCCTCCCCACAAGTCAGTGGCTGCTGACCAAGTGCTCCTTAAATCGACCCTTGCTTTTTTTCTGGCATGGATAAAAATCATTCCACATATCTGTTTAACACAGAAGAAGAGGTTGAGAATGGTTTAGGTGGGGCAAACATTTCTTCATTTCTCTTTCCAAGATGTATTGTATAAAAGTAATTGGGGAAATAATGAGAAAATACAGTGTAAAACTGAATATATAACTAAGGCTACTGAAGAGGCTTGCTGGAAGGGTTAGCGCATTAAAGAAACAGTATGGGTGCTAGAGAGAGGCCGTTTGCTCTGCATCACCCTCTCCCACTTATATTAGTATAACCTTTAAAGTGAAAATGAAATACAGAGAAGCCCTGACATATCAAACCAAGCTAGGATCATAGGCTTGCTGAGAAAATCCAAATCATTAAAACTGGGTGGACAGAGAATAACTTTTTCAATATTCACAGTTTGATTCTGGGGACAGCTATAGGCAGGCAAAGCTGGAAGTCCAAAAATTAAACCCAAGGAGTACCAAATTTTATCAGCAAGAAAACTGCCAACATTGAGAAAAGTATTTAGGAGGGCAGAATGCTTGGTGGAAAGTTATTGGTCTAAGAATCAGCCTGCCTTCTTTTACAACCTTGACACGTTGTTCAACTGATGAGTGTTTGTCCTCAGCTCTAAAGTGAAAGGACCAATCTCTGATGTGCCTTCCAACCCTAATATTCTTTTTCTTAGTTGCCAGATGAAATGTGTGTTCACCATGGAGAGACAGAGACAGGAAGAGAGGGAGAGGGACAGAAAGAAAGTACCCCGCAATGAGGCATGGCCATGCCTTAATCCCTTCTCCTCCATCTCTACACTTTTGGGGATTTAGGGTATGTAGGCACATGCACTGTTGGACCCCTAAGATTCCATGATTCCATGAGCCCTTCACAATGCAGGCACAATGACTTCGCACCTCAAAAAGATTAGTCACTTAGGGGACACCAGCACGGGTGGCAAGAGGAAGCCGAGCTGGCCTGGTATGATGGTGCTCTCTGCATTGCTTTACCTTCTCTGGGGGATGCTGGTCCCTGCCAGGCTCTGAAGCAGCTTTCCAGACTTGCCCAACGATAATCCCTACTGGCGGAAAGTTGGGCTGACCTTGGGCACCTCGGTGTTCCTGTGACTCTGCTTCATGGAACAATATAATGAAGATGTTTTAGAATATAAAAGAAGAAATGAGTTGGAGTCAACTTTTGAACTACAAATATAGTATACACCACATAGTGATTATAGCAGTTTTTCTGGATTCACCGATCTGTTGATTTGTAAATGCAAAGAAAAAGTTATTTGTGAACTATTTCAAGTTAGCATTTGTGTTTGCATCATTACATTAAAAAATGAAAAAAAAATAGATTAGTCACTTAGAAGCGAAGTTTAAGAAAAATTGTTCACAACTTTTGCTTGATAAAAATGCAAGCCCCATTTATCTTCAGGCTTTCATGGCCAATGAGCCCCAGGTTGTGGCCAGTGGCTGTATGTCTCAGGGTATCAGCTTTTGTCCCCACAGCAAGTGCTGAGTAGCTCTCTATCATGTGTGGAACGGCAGGCCAGCAATAGGCTGTCTACATTAAAAAATCCTGAGAATAATTTTCTAAACAAAAATAATTGTATTACTAATATTCAAGGTGATTAATTATTAGCCATTAATGTATGGCCAGGTGTGGAAGCAACAACCAAACACATCTCTTCTACAAGAGACCTTTTCCCACAGTTGCCATGGAAATGGCCAGAGTCCATCCACACTCTGTCCCCTAAATTGATCTTCCAATAACCTTGAGGCCATGGAATTTAGCATATTTTCTTTGTTAGATTAAGCAAAAAAGGTCACAGACTTGCATACATGCGGATTACTTTAAATTCACCTCTATCTTGTGTACAGTTGATACAGTATACAGTTGATACTGTATGACTTTGAATAAGTCATTTTATTGCAATAAGCCTGAGTTTCCATTTTCACTTTTTTTTTTAATTTGCCAGAGGGCATGTGGGCTTGCCACAGAGAGAAAGAGGGTAGTCACACCACAATCTCTTCTCTAATTGTTTACTTGTAGGGATTTGGGCCATGCACACACACACACACACACTCAGCATGTTTTACAAGTGGCTAGGGCCAGGACTTGAACCACATACTGTGCCATATGGGATCTGGGCATGCCAGACGACATTATATTAAGTGAAATAAGTCAGGCACAGAAGGAGAAATACCACGTGCTCTCCCTCATATGTGGAAATTAAGGGAAAAGAGAGACCTGATAGAAAGAGATGAAGACTGACAACCAGAGGCTGGGAAGAGGGGGATAAGTGGGACTAGAGGGATGTTGATGGTCAGAAACAAAATTATAGACTGATAAGGCACACAATGCCTAGTTTTATACAGAGGGGAGAGTATGGATAATAGCAACTTAGTTTGTATCTCAGACTATTTTTAAAAAAGAGGATTTTGAGGGGCCAGTAAATGACATAGTCGTTTACTCCCACATGGCCAACCACAGTTCGAGTCCTGAACCTGGTGACATGAAAATCACACTAGGCATGTGTGTGTGCATGCCCCAAATCTCAGGAGGAGAACAGAGAAGAGATCGTGGTGTGGTCATCCCTCCTGGATCTGATTTCTCACTTTCTCTCTCACTGTCTCTGTCTCTCTTCAGCGAGTGCACGTGCCCTATGGAAAAAACCTTAAAACAAGAAAAAAGGATTTTTGAATGTTTTCAACACAAATCCTATTTCCCATGACAAGTGGTTGAGATGATGGTGTATGCACTAAGTTACTCTGATTTAATCATCACATGCTGCATACATTTATTTAAAAAAATCACATTGTACTCTCATTAATATGTATAATTATACATTAATTTTAAAAGAAATTAGCAGTTTACAAATGGCTAACTCATTTTAAGTTATGATAATAACTCATTTTAACAAAATGATGTTGAAGGTGACACCTGCAATGACAGACCATCCACATCAATTTACAAGAAAAAAATTATCTTGCTAGTACCCTAATTGAAAAGCACCAATGACTAAAAGCAGAAACAATAGATAAGACCAGAGATATCTCAATGGGTTCAACATACACAGTTCTCATCGAAAAATTAGCAGCATGATTGAATAAACGGTCTGCTTGATGGATGTCAAAACTGTTGCACCCACATCAGCTACAGATAAGAGCAGAACTTTCAGTGGAGATTTTAACCAAGGGAGATCAATAACCTGAAACATTCCTTCAAAGAATTATAACAAGAAATGACACATTGCTTTATCAGTATGACCCTGAAGACAAAGCACAGTTGAGGCAATGGTTACCAAGCAGTGGAAGTGGTCCAGACAGTGAAAGTAGACCCATCAAGAACAAAGGTCATAGCAGCAGGTTTTTGAGATACTTATAGCACTTTCTGGTTGACTTTCAGGAAGCTCAAGGAACAATGACATCTACTATGGGAATGTTTTGAGAGAATTAACTGAAACTTTAGCAGAAAAACTCTCAGGAAAGCTCCACCAGAGTCCCTCACCACAAAACTCCTGCTCATCAATCAGAGGCATTTTGTAAGAGTTCCAGTGGGAAATCATTAGGCATCCACCCGACAGCTCTGATTTGGCTCCTCTGACATCTTTTTATTTCTTAATAAAAAAATAGAATATAGACATTTTTCTTCACTTAATAATGTAAAAAGACGGCTTTATATGGCTGAATTTCCACGGCCCTCAGTTCTTTAGGAATGGACTAAATGGTCCCATCACCTACAAAAATGTCTTGAACTTGATGGAGCTTGTATTGAGAAATAAAGTTTATATATTTTAGTTTTAACTTTTACTGCTATGTTTCCACAAACATTTTGAAGTACTCTTATAGTAAATACTCAACAATATGTTGGATGAATAGAAGAAATACAAACCTTGCCAAGGGTTACACACCTTAAAATTGTAGGAGCTCACAGAATTCTTCATAGTACAATCCCAACTGCTGGTGGTTTTATTTTTTCTTTGATTTGTTATTGTACCAAAAATGACATTTGTTTATCTCTACTGTGGTCACCTGATTTGGTTATGAATGATTTCTGGCTCTTCTCAGAATTCAAAATATGTCCTCAAAAAATAGAATGATGTGCCATTGTTGAGAACACATGGTTTTCAAAATATGAATAGGCCTTTTAAAAACTTCAAAATACAAAACTGATGCATGAAAAATTGAAAAGATAAATGATAGTTTGAATTTATTTGTGCAAGTGTGACAAAAGACTAACACACTTAAAATATAAAAGCTCAGACAATTTTTTTTTAAAAAAAGATTCTAAATATGGGGAAATTATAAGGACGGAAAATTCACAAGAAAACACCTGGTTAATAAGCACAGGGAAAAGTTTTCAAGGTCACAGATAGTAGAAAAATAAAATGTCAAATAAATTTAGAGACAATTTACACATCACATTTAAATTTTAAAAAATCAACCATATATAATAACACTAGGAAAAGTGGGCCAAGATAAGGGGTTCTTTGTACCAATTTTTCCTTTTTCCACAAGTCTAAAATCAGTTTTAAAAATTTTAAAACAAGAATAGATGCTTTATTCAGTTTCATTTGATCTATTTGTTTATCCTTGCATCATGTTCTACTCCTTTAATTACAATAACATAAGAAGGTTTGCTATTGATGTCTACTTTCTTCTTTTAACTGCCTTGGTTATTCCTGACCCTCAGTGTTTCCTTGTCAAAGACAATTTCTACAAAATTATTGCTGGGATTTTCGACTAGAACTGCATTGAATCTATACATACAGATTCAGGTTGGGGGAATTAAAAGAGAAAAATGGAACTCCCAGTGTATCTTCTTGTTAATGCAAAATGAGCTCCCCTCCTGTGTATCAAGTAAAGGAGGAACTGACCAGAGCTTGGATCCTTCTGGATTTACTGCCAGGCCAGATGAATATACAGCTTATTTTTATAGTTGGAGTATTCCCTTTGGACAAGATTTTAATTTGATAGGGAAAATAAAGCTCAATCGTTCTGTGTCCTAAACTAAGTCCTATTTTAGCAAGTGTGTGTATCATGGTTTAATGTAAATTGATGGCTTTGCTTATATTAGCTTAGCAGTGGAGGATGACAATTAATTTCAGTGTAGTAGTCAATAGTTCGAAATGGCTTAAGTAGAAAGGAAAATCTACTCTCATAACTTAAAGAGTCAGACAGCTGGATTCAGAGAATCAAAGGATGATCTTATTGGCTTTTTAAATCTCTCTTCTCTGATAGTTTCTCTGTACATTGACCTCATTCTTTTTTAAGAGAAATTTTTGCTACAGGCTGCATGCACTCACTGGAGAGACAGGCAGAAAAGCAAGAAATCATCTCCCAGAGGGAATGGCCACCCTGCAATCCCTTCTCCTCCATTCTCCTCTTGGGATCTTGGGCATACACACACATGCACCCCATTGTGAGTCTTAAGTCACTGGTTCTGGGATTAAACCCATGGTTGACTATGTGGGAGTCCAGCGACATAACCATTATGCCATCTGCTGGTCCCCCAACCTCATTCTATTTAATGTCCTTTCTTAGCCTAGAAGGGACAGTCATGGATAAATCTAAGCCAACTTTCCATTCTACAGAAAGAAAGTCTTCCACTCCCCTCTCCTCCCCTGCCATCCCCACCTTTCAGCATCCAACATCTATGTATCAAATTAGGAAATATTTATTGTCCCAATTGGCCATTGCCTGCACCAATCAGTGTGGCCAGGAGGATGGAGGATAGCTAGCCAGCCTTGCTATATACCGGTCTTCTTTGGCCTGGTGTATATTGGTGGGGTAGGGGACATGCAGTGGGGTGACCATCATCAGTCTCACCTGAATCTCAACAATTGGGTCCCCACAGTGGGGAGTTCTGCTTCTGGAAGGGAAGGAAAGTTGAACAAGAATATGTCACTAAAGTCACAAAAGTATCCAGTCTCAATTCATACCACCTATAGTAGTGTGCTTTCTGTCTACTTTTGTTAGGTGAATGACAAAATAAGGCAAAATACCTTTTATTAAGTATTGTAGAAACAAAACCTTACAGAATCTATGCAAATTTTAAGTATTGTCTGAAAACAAAAACAAAAACAAAAACAAAAACTGGGACCAATAGTTGGCATAATGGCTATGTCGCTGGACTCCCATATAGTCGACCGTGGTTTGAGTCCTGGACCCAGTGGCTTAAATTCATGCCAGGCGCATGTGCGTGTGTGTCCATGATTCTGAGAGAAGAATGGAGGAGAAGGGATTGTGGCGTGGCCATCCCCCCAGGGGATGATTTCTCGCTTTCTGTCTCTCTGTCTCTCTCTGTCTTTCTGGCGAGCATGCGTGCCCTATAGCAAAAGAAAAACCACAAAACAAAACAAACTTAGACATGGTTTAAAATACCATAGAAACCCTTTTCTGTTTAGGATTTTTTTCCAACTTTATTGAGGTATAATTGACAAAAATTGTATATATTTAAGAATGTGCTGATTTGATAAATGTATTTATTGTAAAATGATTACCACAATTGAGGTAATTAACACATCAATCCCTTAATATTGTTACCTTTTAAATGTGTGTGGCAATACTTAAGATCTCTCTTTTATCAAATTCTAGTATATTATACAGTATTATTAACTACAGTTACTATGTTGTACATTAGAGCCTCATTACTTGTTAATTTTACAACTGAACATTCATAACTTTGACTGACATTCTCCATTCCCCCACCTTTAGTAAACACCTTTCTATTCTCAACTTCTATGAGTCTGACTTTTTTTTTTTTAAGAGAGATTTTTCTATAGGGCATTTGCACTTGCTAGAGAGACAGAGAGAGAAAGTGAGAAATCACCCCCCAAAGGGGATGGGCACATCGCAATCCCATCTACTCCATTCTACTCCTGGGATCTTGGGGGCACACACGCACATGCACCTGGTGTGAGTTTCAAACCACCAGGTCTGGGATTTGAACTATGGTCAGCCTTGCTGCAGTTCAGTGCTTTAACCACTATGCCATCTACTGGCCCCGAGTTTGACTTTTTAAAATTCTACTTATCAGCAAGATCATGGTATTTGTCTTTCTGTGCCTGATCTATTTCACTTAGCATGAAATCCTACTCTTTTACTCAAGTTATTGCAAATAGGAGAATTTCTTTTTTATGGCTGTTTAACTATAAAAGAGTCCATTGGTCATGTATGAGGAGATTCTTAAGCAAAAAGTTCATGGATCAGACCTAATTATTTATGGCATCCACAGTGATTTTAAAAACTGAAGAAACATTACAAATCTGGCTCTTTACCTTGTTTTGAAACTTGAAGATCAAGGCAACCTTGGGCAGCAACCAGTCAGCTGTGTGGGAGTAGCAGCTGCCTCCTCTGGGCAGGGAATGTGCTTTCCAGTTTGTCACAGTTTTCTCCACCCTCTAGTAACAGGGATACAGAGATGCGTTGATGCAGATGCACTTGCAGATGGAGGTGTGGACATCATATACTGTTAACAAGACTCCCGTGACCATCAAACCGGAGTAAGTGAGGTGCACACAAACCTCACTGCTTTCTTTTTCACCAAGGCCAACTTAATGCCTTGAGAAGGAATTGAGTCCATGCAATTTAGTTCAATAACCACAAACAATAGCATTTGTACAGGACATTCTCATTAAAAAAAAAAAAAGTTCACATCGTTATTATTTGATTTGCGCGGAAGCTAAGTGAGAAGGGCTTTGTAATGATTTCTACCTTAGAGATGATAAAATGGAAGCTCAGATAATTTTAATAGATTTTTTTAGAATTATTCTATTTAACTATTTAACTTTATGTATGTATGTATGTATGTATGTATGTATGTATTTAAATTTGACCAGCAAGGGACAGAGTGAGAGAGAGGGAAAGTAAGACAGCAAGCCACCAGGACCAGGACTCAAACCGTAGTGGGCCATGTGGGAGTCCAGCATCCTTAAACACCACACTACCTGCTGGCCCTAATTTTAACAAATCTTAGGTCATTAAGTCTTGCCAGGGACCAGCCTTGGCGGGGGTGGGTTGGTTCAACGGAGGCGACGCTGGAAGAAAAGAAAGACAAAGGCCTCGTGCTTTTTCATGCACGTCCTAAGCCGGACACTCCTCTAAGATCGTTCTCTGAGGAGTGACAACTGCTAGGAAATATCGTGCCTTTTTATTGAAAATGAGATACATGCAAGTAAATGGGAGAGGGGCTACATGACCTAATGATCAATTCATAAAGTTTTAACAATTGAGATCAAAGATTCTATTCAAGTTTTAATTAAGGGCAGATCTATTAATCATTGATACAATTCAACAATAGATTGATGTAAGCAAGCTTTTGGGAACTTCTGTTCTGGGAGCGTGGTTT
>NW_006203439.1:441591-446706 GCF_000334495.1 Tupaia belangeri chinensis
GTCATGTATTTTGTCAGAACATTAGCTACAGTGAGGCAGGAGTGTCCTGGGTCAGTTTCTGCTTAAGAGGTAATTTTTAAGTTTATATAAATGTGTTTTGAAAGGCCTTCCAACAATCAAGAAAAACTTTAGCACACCCTCTATTGTGCCCAATGAAGCACTGTAATCAACAGTAAATGGTCAGGGTAAAGGGGAGCGGTCGGGGGATTTTGGGGAAATCTTGCTACAAATATGTATGGGAAAACTATGTAATTCTTTTATAGTAGTATATCGGGGAGTCAGAGGGGGGTCACTTCCCAACAAGGCTATCACAGTCCCGGAGCGAATAGCAGGCGGTCTTGCCAACATGCTAAGTGACCCAAGCTTGTTCCAAGGCCAGGGGGCATACAGTTGTGGCCTTGCCAACTCACTGAACCGACCGGAAGCGATGCTCAAAGGTCAAGGGGCTCAGACGGGTCCTGGAGCCCCGCCGGGTCGGACTCCTCCAAAGTCTCAAAAGCAGAACTGGAATACATTCACATGTCACATACAAATCTTTCAGTCAGTAATGACCCATATTGCAACAGTGGTCCCATGAGATTATAATGGCTATACCATGTGGTTTGGGTATGTTTAGGCTGTATCTCTCTTTGTGTAAGTATACACTTGTGATGTCTGCGCAATGACAAAATCACCTAATAACACGTTCCTTAAAAAATATCCTCATCAGGCCAGTCAGTGGCACGGTGCTGAAGGTGTCTGAATCTCACATGACCAACTAAGAGGTTCGAGTCTCAGACCTGTTGGCCTGAAAAACATGCCAGGTGTGCTTGCTCTTCTTTCAAATCCTGAAAGAGAAAATGGTGGAAAAGTCATGCAGCTGGACCGTCCCCCATGGGAGGCGCTTTCTCACTTTCCTTCTCTCTCTCTCTCTCTCTCTTCAGTGAGTGCACGTGCCCCTAGCAAATTTAAAAACAAACAAAAGTACTGTCATTGTTAAGTGGCACATGACAGTATATGATTTTTATTCTAAATCTCATACTTTCAATCATAACATACTGTATTCCTCCTCCAAAATCAAAAGCAGCTTGAGAGGTAGGCTGAAAAGTTGTAAAGTAATGGAGCTAGAAAATTTAAGGATGTTATGGGTGACAGTACGCTTAAGGCCACCTCTCACCATTCCTAACACTACTGATACCATTTACAACTGCCCTGCCTTCATAAAACAGGGCCTCAAACCCGGGGTTAATCTGGCTACGGGCCAAGGGAGCAGCATAGATACAATAAGCATTAGTTTTTACTGTACTTATCCAGAATTTGGGAAACATCTAATCCTTGCTGAACTGAAGTTCCCTTTGAAACTTATATGACCCTAAATTATTAGGGCATTGGAAAAGTCATCAACAGTGTTTTCCTATGCAAAAATGCATCATGCCTTTTCCAGTGACCCAATATTTACTAAACACACAGTAAAATGGAAGTTTCTGGGGATTTAGAAAGAAAACTGGCAGAATACTCTGATTATTTAACTCCTGATTTCATGTAGAGTGTTTAGAAATCAACTCTATCTCAAGGATCAGTATCTCTCCTGATGAACAATTTCTGATTTATTGCTATTTTCTCCTTACTATAAGTAATTTAACCTCATGCCTGAATAAGTATTGTAACAATACATTTTAGTTCTTAAAATTATTGCAGCCACCCTTTGAATCTTTTTACAATTGACTTATTTTTATTTATTTATTTATTTATTGCTATAGGGCATGTGCATGCACTTGCCAGAGATAGAGAGAGAGCGAGAGAGCGAGAGAGTGAGCGAGAGAGAGAGGGAGATGATCCTCCAGGGAGAATGGCCACACAGGAATCCCTTCTCTTCCAGTCCCTTCTAGGGATCTGTGGAATGCATGCACATGTGCCTGGCATGATTTTTAAGCCAGCAGGTCTAGGACTCAAGTCATAAAGCTGACCATGTGGGATCCAGTACCTTAACTACCATGCTACCTACTGGCCCTGACTTTTTATTTTATGTATCCTTGTTAGGATTTCTTGCTCTTAATGTATATTTTTTGTTACTCTGAATAAATGTTTGTTACATTAAGTTAAACTGAACAATTTTGTAAATTTTCAGACTTAAATTTTAAAAAGATAGCAGAGGGATATTTTGAGACATTCTAGAACACACAAAATACAAAATGTTTCCAAAATCACATAGCAATACCTATTAGAAATTACACAATTAGTGTGTTAATTTCAAATATCATTTCAATAATGAACTCTAGAAAATATGCTGATTAATACAATATAATAATCACTGATTTATACTAGTCTATAAATTGGGTTTCTCCCTTAATTCAGTCTGGTTTCTCTCAATTTATCCAAGACTGTAAAGTTTTACTACAAAAATTATTCTGTAATTGTTGATAACACAGCAACTAAGTTTTAAAACATTATCAACTAAAGTTAATGTAAGGAAATAACTGATGAAATGACAGACTTTAATTTTATGTCATAAGTTTAAATCATCATTAAGAAAAACCCATTGTACTCTATGAATATGCACAACTATTAGATGTCAATTAAAAATAATAATTAAAAGTTTAACCCCTCCCATAAATAAAACAAAGATAAATGTCAAGCAAAAGTTTCTAGAAATCATTCAGAAAAATGCAAGCCACTGAGTGGGAAAATGTACAATGTTTGGAAAACAATTATCCAATGACCATCTGAAAAGATGTATAGCCTCCCTAGTGATCAGAAAAATGCAAAATAAAACAATAACTTTTTTATTATCAAATTAGGAAAAAATACAAAGTAATACTATCAGGTTGGCATTGAGAACTAATGAGAGCAAAGAGATGTCATTCATTCTTGGTGGAGAAGTTGTCATAATCTTTCAAGTCACTCTGTTTAAAACTAAACACGAGGGGGCCAGCAGTTGCTATGGTGGGTAAGGTGCTGGGTACTCACATGGCTGACTAGGGTTTGAGTCTCGAACTTGGTGACTTTCTCACTTGACCTCTCTATATGACCTCTCTGATGAATTAAAAAATATACATAATAAAAATAAATAAAATAAAATAAATAATTCTTCTAAAAACCAAAAACTAAACATGGCATAGCCTAGCATCCTGGAATTCCTCTTTTCCAAGTCTGCTGTAGTGACACATTCACATACCATCACAAAGATGTTTATGGCAGCTTCGTTTGTAAGAGGGAAAGTTAAAAACAAAGTTTGTAAGAGAGAAAGTTAAAAACGAATGCCAATTTGGAACGGGCAAATAAACTGTTATATACTTGGATTAGTTAGGAATTGGTTCATGGTCCATACAATCGATAATTCTACTTAGAGCCCTTTAGCCAATTGCATTCCTCTTTTCTTACACTGCAGAATTGGGAGATAGTGGATCCAGGACTGATGCAGAGGATTCATAATATTATTAAAGTATCATACTCCTTGTACCTGCTCTGCTCTTCTACTACCACTGTGCTCCAAAAGGAGAGGAAAGAAAGGGATATACACGACAGCTGAGTCAGTGGCATTTGAAGAGTTATCCTGAATGCCTTATGTGGTTACTTCCACTTAAATATCTTTTTTTTTTTTTTGAGAGGTTTTTGCTATAGGGTGCGTGCACTGCCCAGAAAGACAGTGAGACAGAGAGATAGAAAGTGAGAAATCACCCCTGAAGGGGGTGGCCATGCTGCAATTCCTTCTCTTCTATTCTCCTCGCAGGATCTTGGGCACATACACACACACACACACACACACACACACACACACACACGTGCCCAGCATTGAGTTTAAGCCACCGGGTCCAGGACTCAAACTGCAGTCGACTACATGGGAGCCCAGCGACATAGCCATTACGCCAACTGCTGTTCCCCCCTTAAATGACTTGATCAATACTTAGTCATGTATCACCCTAGCTACAAAGAACCAAAAATGTGTAGCATTTTATATGGGTAAGTTGTCTCCCTAAGTAAAATAAAGAACAGTAGAATGGATACTGGATTGGTAAATAGCAATTTATTCAATATTCATTGATGGAATGGCATTAGAAATGTGCTAGATACCAAACAATCACTATATACCTCTCTAAGACATATTGGTGAGTAAAAAAAAATTGGAACAAAACCTACTACATACTGCCATGTATACTCTCATATGCATGCAGACAGACACAGAGAAAGCAGTAAACCAACACAAAGAGAAAGACTGGAAGAGTACACACCAAAATTCTAAGAATGTTAATTGCAAGAGTAGGGGTAAGGAGTCTTTCACTTTATTTATGATTCAGAAGAGGGTGGACAAGGAAGTACGTTATCCCATTCGCTTTTGAAGGACTTGTTGCCCCAGTCACTGAGAATGTTTTCAGCATGCAGCTGTCAGCACTTTTTGGAATTGCTGTAGCTGCAAAGAGCTGCGTTGCTCAAAGTCACATCCTTTGTGATAGGTGTGGGTGGTCCATACTCTAGCACTGGTCAAGGGCAGGGTATAAAGGCCCAGCTGTTTTGGACCAATATTGAGCATTCTAGTGGCCATGTTAGCTCCAGGACTACTCGGTGGTTCAGTTGAGCCTGCATTGCCTCTGACTTCTCCCCACACTATGCTTCATTCCCTTCCCCTCCGAGGTGGTGTTCGAGGGCTCTCTGTAATAAACATTCTGCATGCTGAACTGTCTCAGAATCTGCTTCCAGAGAACCCGATCTTTGACAGCAATCTTTCTGTTATGAACTGACCTACGTGTTCCTGACAAGTCAAATGCTTTAAAATGACCAGACTTATGAAATAAATAGGGTTGGGTCAAGCTATTCAAAACCTATGTTTTGTGTAATAGAGCACCACCACCAACAAAAAAAATTACAATAAAACTCTAAACCAGTTAAATCTACAACCACAATCAGTAGATTCCCACAGTCTTAAATACTGACTCCTCCTTCTTCAGGGCATCTGCTTCCAGTAAAGACCAGCTCCATCAAAATTAAAGAGAACAGGTAGCTTCATCAGTCACTTTTTTTTTTTTTTAACTCAAGTGAAAGTATTTCCTTTACAGTTCCTTTAATCTGCACTTATAACTCCACCAAATAGCTTAAGATGAGGCAGATTAGCCATCACTTAGACTAAAGGGAGGCATTCCT
>NW_006203439.1:446737-458887 GCF_000334495.1 Tupaia belangeri chinensis
ATTCCTGTAAGATTTTCTTTTTCTTTTGTTCTTGTTAAGGTCTTTATAAGTTACTAAGATGCTATCTTTAGTTGTGAGAAAACTTGTACCCATCACTTCAAAACACTAATAAGAGAGAAAATTGCATGTAGGAACCCAGGCAGATTCTGTGTAATACTGCTATCAATCCTTAATTCTCATTACAAATACAAAAAAAGAGATAAGACTCGTTATGTCAGATTTTTGCAAAGGAGACTCTATTTGCATACTATTACTGTTAAAAATCTAAGAAGATGGCTATATGGAGAAGGAATCCTAGAGAAAGGGAGACCGAGTATAAGAATGATACTTGGTACATGCTCAAAATAATAGTCACAGCACAATTTCCCAACTTCCTGGGCCTCTTTGTACGTTAATCTCTGTAGCTAGAATTGTTTTCCTTTTTCTGTCCATTTATTGCTTTGTATAGGTTTACTGATCTGCCATCGATTGAGTCAGTCTTACCACTGCTAGGTTTGCATAGGTTCCCTTCTAAATTCAGGTGTTACTAATGTTATAGTACTAAGAGATGATTAGGCCGCAAGGGCTGTTTCTTCATTAGCAGAATGAAAGCCCTTATAGAGGTTCACGCAGCATTCCGAGAGTTTGCCCTTCTGCTGCGTTAGGACTCAGGGAGAAGGCTCTCAGACCGAATGCCAGTGCCTTGTTCTTGGGCTTTCCAGCCTTCAGAACTGTGAGTGGATAAATTTATGTTCTTTATAAATTACTCACACTGTGGTATAGGTTATAGCAGCACAAAATGGATTAAGACATCCACTGTCCTTGTATTCTCAGTACATTTTATAAATAAATGCAGTCCAGGCAGAGTGAGGATTCCAGTCCCAAAATTACTCTGATAGTCCCATGTTGAGAAACACGATTAAAGAAAATAGTTCAGTGCAAAAGAAATAATCTTGACTTGGGACCAGCAGTTGGTGTAATGGCTATGTTGCTGGACTCCCATGTAGTAGACTGTGGTTTGAGTCCCGGACCCGGTGGCTTAAACTCACAGCAGATGCATGTGCGTGCATGCCCAGGACCCTGAGAGGAGAATGGAGTAGAAGGGACTGTGGCATGCCCACCCCCCACCCCTGGGAGGTGATTTCTTGCTTTCTGTCTCTCTGTCTCTTTCTCTGTCTTTCTGGTGAGTGCACATGCCCTATGGCAAAAAAAAAAAACTCTCAAAAAAAAAAAGGAAAGAATCTTGAAATTAAAAGCCTTAGATTCTGTTCTTTTTGTTTTTTTGAAGTTATTTATTTATTTATTTTTATTTTATTTGTTTATTCACTTAATCTGACCAGAGAGGGACAGAATGAGAATGAGAATAAAGAGAAAGAGAGAAAGCAAGCCTCCTGGTCCAGAACTCAAACCACAGTCAGCCATGTATGGGTACACGGCCCTTAACCACCACTCCACCTGCTGGCCCCTTGAGTCTGTTCTTAATTCTCCCTTTCAATGTGGCCTCCTTCCTTGTCAAAAGTTAATAATGAATATGAAATTAACAATATCAGTGAGTGTGAGTGCTACTTTCTGATGTGCCCTAACCTTGGACCAGACTGGATTTCTGAAATGCTAAGCTTGCCAGGTCTCTTCCTATTTTAATTTCTACAGATCTTCCTATACTTATTTCCCTAATGTTTAACTACAAGACAACAAATATTAAAAACAACAGAAGTTTGCATCAGGGACCAAACAGATGTGAACAAAGATATGCGTATACTTGCTTTGGTGATGTGTTTTAGTTGAAATGGTTCTGACAGCCAGGCTCAGAGGCCGGGGACAACTTTCCAATGTTCTCTGACTTGAAGTGACTATAGTCAATTTTAAAAAGGATTGTGTTTAGACTGTTCCACTCCAGTGAGCAGTTCATTAGATTTGAGGTGCCCGTGAGAATTGGGCTATGACTTTGGTGGAAACTTTGTGTAAGACAACATCCTTACTAAGTCTTGACATCTAGATGATATTTACCTGGAGAATTCTTAAGCTGAGTAGATTCAGTGTCTTTGTTGTCACTTACTTCTATATACTTATATTTTGAATTTATCTTGCCCTCAGATAAGCCATTTTTCCTCTCCAAAAGGGAGTAGATTTCCATTGTAGATGGTAGAGCGAAGTTCTGGTGTAGCACAACCTGCCTTGTATTGATAGATGCCCCAGAAACTGAATCTAGATGAAAACCCACCTCTACATGTTGCTACAAACTCTAGGGAGTAGATGCGTATAACTCTCAGTCCACATGATCAGGTGTGTAGGAAATGTAACCTCATTTTTTCCTGCGACTCATATTTTAGGTTATCATTCTTCTGGCCAATGGAAATGTGATCTTAATTTAACAACTCGTTCCCCCCCTTTCTTTCCATCTATTTAGGGAACTTACTAAGTATGAATGTATGGGAGGCTGGGATCTGGTCTTTGTTGTCATATATCCTGTTAACATCTGTTGCAATCAGAAATAACCACAAAAGATTTTTAAATGTCTAAAAATAAAAATGGCACAGGTGAAGACCATAAGAATGGAAGTCTGCAATCACTAATTAGCATAAATGAGCCAGCACAGGCTGAGGGCCTCACTCTCCTGGAATTCAGTGTTGGCTCACTCAAGTCAAAGCTGCATCTTTAAGTCTCCATAGAAACACCTTTCTAGGTTTCTGTCCCATGTCCAAGTGCTGCTAAAATATTAAATGCATCATGCTACTCCTTTTCCAGTTTTAGCCATGGACATTGTGTCTTTTCTACTCATCTGTGTCATAGAACACAGGTAAAAATGTGGTCCTTGCATCTTCCTGGATTCTACTCAAGAATCTGCGGATGGAGGGTCAGAGGATGATCCTTCTTCTCAGTTCCTCATAATTATTACGGTTTAAGTTGATTTGGACCAGGTTAGTGGTAGGAGTCAGGGACTAGAAATGTAGAGTACAGAAAATTTTTAGAAATATATCCCAGTTTCACAACTAGTAGATGGCATAATGGTTACATTGCTGGACTCCCACGTAGTTGACTGTGGTTCAAATCCTGGACCCGGTGGCTTAAAACTCATGCTGGGCATGTGTGTGTGTGCCCAAAATCCCGAGAAGAGAATGGAGGAGAAGGAATTACGGCATGGTCATCCCCCTGGGGGATGATTTCTCAATTTTTGCCTCTGTCTCTCCAGTAAGTACACATGCCTTATAGCAAAAAATCTCTCTTAAAAAAAAAAAAAAGAAATTCCAGTTTTAAATGTTATATTCTCCTCTTTCCAATTTCCCTCCTCCCTGAGCCCAAGGAATCTTTATTTAATTTAGGTACTGTAGACTGACTTTTCATATATTAGGTCATCAGGAAAGTCATGGCATATTTTTAAATGAGTCATGACTTTCCCAATGATCCAATATCTGCCCAAATCTATTTGTGACAAAGAAAAAAAAAATGTTTGTTTGTTGTGATTTTCAAGCAACTAATTCTGGCACTTAAACTGCAGTTAGCTATGTGGAAAACCAGCACCTTAACCACTATGCAGCCTGCTGGCCCAATGGCAAATTTTTTTGTTATCTGAGTCTTTCAAGGCTCCTAGACTTGACTTTTGAAAATTAAATCATCTTCTGCTGTTTTACACCCATTGAGGCAATAAGTGTGCTGCTGCCTAAGTAAAAGAAAATTTGAGGAGCCAGCAGATGGTATGGTGGTTAGGGCACTGGGCTCCCACATGGCCGACTGCAGTTCAAGTCCCAGATCTGGCAGCTTGCTTTTTCACTTTCCCTCTCTCGATGT
The DNA here is from genome assembly GCF_000334495.1 of Tupaia belangeri chinensis. NCBI lineage: Eukaryota > Metazoa > Chordata > Mammalia > Scandentia > Tupaiidae > Tupaia > Tupaia belangeri. The sequence continues at coordinate 450,503 of NW_006203439.1, forward strand.
CTTGTGAGTGCACATACGCTCTAGCAAATTAAAATAATAATAATAATAGTAAATACAATTAAAAATAATTATTTTAAAAGAAAGAAAAGAAAATTCACTGCATAATAAAGAATACTAAGAATTGGCAAACAGGTTGCCTCCTGTATGGTTACTCACTATTGGCCTAGGCACCTGAGCCATCTGACACATCTGTACTGAACATCTCGAGCACAAGAACAGTTCTCTTCCTTGAAATACCACCCAGTCTTTGCTTTGCATTGCTCTATTTGGAGGTTATTTGCTATAATTACCTTCAATCTGTCTCTTTATTCCTTCTAAAGGGAAAGAATATTTCCTGATAATATTAAAATGGAAAGAAAACACCCAGCATAGTAGTATCACTGTTCCCCAGATCTGCTTCTGTTCACTACCTTAGCAACCTGAAGGCACCCAAACCCAGCCCAATGTGCAGAATGGAAAGTTGACCTTTTGGAATCAGTGTTTTCTATTGCTTTTCTGTCATCCCAATTTCTGCTCTAGCTTCTCAATTAGTAGTGTAAGCAGACAACTTTTTATCAATATGTCTTATTTTCCAGTGAAAGGACTTCAAGTCCAATGGAACATGTGTGAGTCAGGTGACGTGTTGGGCAGTGGAATTCAAACCCCTCCCCAGCTCCGCAGTATAAGACTCTGGGGCTCTCCATAGTCTTGCTGTGTCCATATCTCCAGCTTCAGCTCCCACTGCCTTTTATACTTTCTCAGTGTTGTGTACCTCGGCTGTCTTTCATTTTCTTTTGCCTTGCTTCCTCCTAACACAGGGCATTTGCTCTGCTGTATCTCTGCTCTGAAGTGATTTTTCTTATTTCATTATTGCTCTTCACATTTAACCTCAAATGGTATACTTTTGGGGTATTTATCTTTCTGTTTTCAGGGTTGTTGATTATTATCTTCATATGATTATTTATTTCTTCCAATACATCCTTATGGTTTATCAGAAAACTAGCAACTATGCAAACATAATACTGGATGTTCTTGTTCATTGTCTAGAAGATTTTGTTGCATAGAAGTAGAGAGTGTAATAGTGGATATCAGAAACTAGGAAGAAGAGAGGGAGGATGGATGATGAGAACTTGGTTAACAGATAGATGAATGCATGTAAGTAGTTGAATGGCCTATAGAATACTATAGTACATCATAGTAAAGAAAGTTAGTGACAATTCAATATATAATATATTTCAAAATAATAACAGAGTGGACTTCAAATGTGCACAACACAAAGTAATGATAAATGTTGAAGATGTGGAATGTGGTTGCCTGATTTGATCAGTGCACATTGTATACATCTTTTGAAAAGCCACCTGTATCCCACAAATATGCATACTATTAAATGTAAATTAGAAATTACAAGAAAATTACTTTAAAAGTTGTTGAATCAGGGCTGGCAGATGACAAGGTGGTTAAAGGTGCTGGACTCCTGCAGGTCTTGGACATGGCGGCTTGCTTTCTCTGTCTGTCTGTCTGTCTCTCTGTCTCTCTCTGGCCAAATTAAAATACATAAATAAATAAAATAAAGTTCAATAAGGTAATTAAAAAAAAAGTTGTTGAATGAATGAAAAATCATACCTGTATGTGAAGCTAGACCCAAGCTCACTTATTCAGCATGACCTTCTCCACTCTCTATTTGTTTTTCTCTCTCTGTGTTTCTTTTCCTATTTAATTGCACTGCTACTTCCAGCAGGCACTAGAATTAAATAGATGGATAAATGTAGTTTTCTTTTTTCTTCTTTAAGGCCAATTACAGGCTGTGGTGATTACTATCTTAAGGAGTCACCCAGACCTTGTTTAACAAACAGCATGAATCTACATGGAAATAGTATTTTCTAAGATTAGGGTCATAAATAGAAAGAAGATCTGGAAAGAGAAAGAAAGGAAAACAGAAAAACAAAAACATAAAACCCAATGACAGTCCCACCCCTCTAAACTCATTAATTGGGCTTTGTAGCATTTACAGTATATTGTTATTGTAATAACATGCCAATTGATGGTATGATGGTAATTCCTCACCCTATGTGATAATGTAGTATTCAGATTGCTTGAATGTTCTCAAGGGTTTATAATCACAAACTCTGCCCTCATTTGTATATCTAAAATGTAGCTTTCTTTGATTAAATGTCTTCATAAATCTTTTGACATAAAACTTTCCTTCAATGGTAGCTCACAAGATTTTGTAAAGTGTTAGTGAAATATACCTTCATTTTTCACAGAAATTAGATATGTTAATTTGAACACCTAAGGCAGACTTAAACAAATTTTTGATTATATTTTTATAACTGGTGATGTTTCTCAGTATGATTTATTTTCAGCAACACATTTAGAAGTCCTGCCAAGAGGTAATAATAGGAGAATGTTATTTATTCTGACCAATTACTTTTTTAGAATGATATTAGACATTCTGGGGCCAGTAGATGGTGTGGTGGTTAAGGTGCTAAACTCCCACATGGTCCACCATGGTTCAAGTAGCAGACCTGGCAGCTTGCTTTCTCATTTTCTCTCTCTCTGTCTCTCTCTGGTCAGTATATGTGTCCTATAGCAAATTTAAAAAATATAATATGAAATAAAATTAAATAATAATTTTTTAAAAAGAAAAAGACATTCTAGAGGCAACATTTTAAATAATTATCTTATTTTTTATCATAAATAAGAAACAAAAAAGAAGGAATTTAAGAATATAAAATTGTGACAATTCAGAGATAAAAAGTTTACTATCTAACTAATCCAAACTTCATTTTTTATATTTATTTATTTTAATATACATCCAATCACATTGTTTAGCTTATGAAGTGAACATTTCAATATGTGAACATTTCTCCCCAGTCCAGTTGATCGAAATATCTTCAATAGATAACACCACACCTCCCCATCCCATCAATGCTCTGCCTCTGTATCCCTCCTCCCAATGTCCTTCCCTAGGCCCCACTCCTCTCACACCACATCTGGCATTCACACCCAAACTTCATTTCTCATATTTATAATAAAGCTGATAAGTCTAAAACTGAAGAAATACTTACAGTGAGATAATTTAATGTAAGCTAAAATAAATCACAGTTCACTTGAAATTGAGCAAAAATAAATGAATAACACAGATATTTTACTTATGATGCAGACATTTTATTTATAACATAGTCTGCATTATAAGAAACCACATCCAAGTATATGGAAACAATTTTGCAAATAATCACCCTAAATAAAACTGAGTTGAAAAGGCATAAAAACACCATCTGAAGTACAGGTCACTTCAATCTTTTCCCAACATTGTTTAATTAGGGTTAAAGGGTTTTTTGTTGAAACACATTTTTGCTTTGCAAGAAAAGAATAAAACATTACATAAAGAAGATATAGCAATTTGTTCAGTGGCTTTGTTCTATGGTAATGTAAGAAGGTTACTATTGAAAGCAAAATGAGTATGATTTTCAGAGGCTGCTGCACCAGACCGCGACCAAAGTGAGTGGCAGAAGGAGAGCAGCATAAAAGATTTTGACAGCAGCCAGGCCAACGTTTTATTTTTTTCCCCGGAGAGGTTTTTGCTACAGGGTGCGTGCGCTCGCCAGACAGAGAGAGACATAGAGACAGAAAGCGAGAAATTACCCCCCAGGGAGGATGGCCACACCACAATCCCTTCTCCTCCATTCTCCTCCCGGTATCATGGGCACGCACGCACACGCACCCAGCGTGAGTTTTAAGCCACCGGGTCGGGGACGCAAACCGCGGCCGACTACGTGGGAGTCCAGTGACATAGCCATTACGCTAACTGCTGGTTCCCACCAGGCCAACTATTGAACCTGCAAGGGGTGGAAGAGGAAAAGGAGGATTTGAGTCAACTCTCAAAATAATATTCAAGCAGAGACCTACCCTCGCATACAAGATAAAATACAGACTACTCAGGATGCCCCTGAAGAAGTTCGCTACCGTGACTTTAGGAGAGAGTTGGAAGAGAGAGAGAGAGAGAACTGCTGCCAGAGAGAAAAATGGGATCATCCAACTCGAGAACATATGACCTCCTCTTCAGTGCCAAAGAAGCCATGATTAGACCAGATTCCTGCCGCCAACCTTGATGCAGAGGACCCTCTGACAGACAAAGAAGATGACGATTTTGAAGAGAGTGATGATGACGACACTGCAGCTCTTCTTGCAGAACTAGAAAATATTAAAGAAAGAGCTGCAGAACAGGCCAGGAAGGAACAAGAACAAAAAGCTGAAGAGAGAATTCAAATGGAAAACCTTCTGAGTGGAAACCCGCTACTTAATCTCACAGACCCATCCCAGCTCCAGGCCAACTTCAAAGTTAAAAGAAGGTGGTTAGCGTAATGGCTATGTCGCTGGACTTCCATGTAGTCGACAGAGGTTTGCATCCTGGACCCGGTGGCTTAAAACTCACGCTGGGTACGTGTGTGTGCGTGCCCAAGATCCCGGGAGGAGAATGGAGAAGAAGGGACTGTGGCATGATCATCCCCCCTGGGGGGTGATTTCTCACTTTCGGTCTATCTCTCTCTGTCTGTCTGGCGAGTGCATGCGCCCTATAGCAAAAACCTCTCCAAAAAAAAAAAAAGAAGGTGTGATGATGATATCGTCTTCAAGAACTGTGCAAAAGGTATAATCAGAAGAAAGACAAAAGATTTGTAAATGATAAATTTCATAAAAAGTTCATGGAAAAATATATTAAGTAGTACAGTTTTATGTGCTTAATTAAAGACTGTAAAATGTAAAGTGCATTGTTTTTATTTTATTTTATTTTGGTTAGTTCCCCTGCCCCCTGTCTAATTTGTGTATAGGCTTCCTTAATTTTAAGTTCCAAAATACCTTTTCCTTTAGTGATAATTTATTTGATAATGGACTTGGGAACATGTTTAACCTGAATCTCATTCTCTAAATGTTTCCAGTCATGCTGTTTTTTTTTTTTTTCTTTATATGGTAAAGGGAATCTGCTTTAATAAATATTTTTGATCTAAATAAAAAAAAAGAAAGCAAAATGTTTGACATCAAATGATTATTTCTGCTATTTAGATTTTTCCAGAAGTAATCTGTAAGGGTAGATCATGATCCAAGATAGGATTTTGAAGTCATAAACCTGAGTTCTCTTTTAAAGATCCTTCAATTTAACATAGAGTGGATTAGGACAGGTGGTCAAGGTTAAGATCAACAAAAGAGTAGGTTTTTGGAGGTGGGAGATAGTGTAAAGAATAGAAGGGGACACTGATAATCAAGGGAGTTGCATAAGAAATGTAATTTTTATGTGCTGTCATTTCTTCTTGTTCATTTACAAGTTCTTCATTTTGAAATAGGATGAAATTTGTGCATTACCAGTTAATATCCAAAATAATTAACATAGTAAAGGTAGTTCAGTGACCTCTTCATGCAAAATAACTGGTGTCTATATAAATGAAAATGAATAGCTTTCTATTCTAACCCTGAATTCAGTTAGAAATTGTATTTTTTTGTTATATGACAAGATTATCCATTAAAATATACATTCTCTGCTTAATATCTATTGTGAAAATTGTTCAGTATTGTCAACTACACTCTTTTAGGCAGAAATACATTTCAACAAAACTAGCGTGGTCACAGCTAATGTATCTTGTATGCTGACTGAATGGCAATTTAAACTACTAAGGTCATATCAAGTGAGAAAAATGGAATGCATGACTTATTTTAGATCATGAAACATTAACATGCTGGTATGATAGTAGAAGATCAGTTTTTTTCTTTGTGATTTGTTAGGCTGACCTTTTGACTGAAGAAGTCATAAGGAAAACCAAGCTGATGACTTAGTAGTTCAAAGAAATGTTTCGAACCAAATATAAATTATATAAACTAAGGTACAAAGTTATTTTCTGCAATTGCATTATTTCTAACTGAGTGGATATCAATTGGTATTTTTTCCATTGTTTTATTTTTAAAAATACTTCTAACAGGAGCATGAGATAGTAGCAGCTCTACCTGGGGTAAAGCTGAATACCTCTTAGCTTTATGAACTGAAATGGAGTGGGAAAGATGAACCTGCCTCTACCAAACCAGAGCCCCTATTGGTCCTATGCCTAGTGAATTGTCTAGCTGAAATAAAAGTCTACGAGTCTCTGTTCTGCTAGTGGTAATGATAATGTGGGCAGGAACAAAGTGAGTCATTTATTCCTCATTTATTCAACTCATAAAGTATCTATTACAAACCTATTTGTGCCAGACCCTGAGACACTAAGAAGACAGAATTAATAAAACTAAACACGAACTATACCCTTTTGGAGTTTACAAGCTGATAGGAATTATTAACCAAATAAATCACATTGTTAAGTACAAAATTGCAACTCTTGACTCTTATAATTTAGTTCAAGGTTTTACAAACAATATTACTTCAATGATTAGTTCAATAGACATAAAGGACATTGCCCACTTTTAGAATATATTTGAGATCTTTAGAAAGGATATATTTTATGTCTTTTCTTTTTTCTGTGAGGACTTTGTGGTTAAATTTGTGAAAAAGTGGAAAAATCATGTAGATTTGCTATCTGGAAGACAAGAAACTATTTTGGAAATAACAATGATTTACTTTCATTTTTAATCGACTGCAATCACTTACTAATGTTGGTAACAGCATAACTTCTCAAACTGGGAATCAGAATGTTTCCAAATCATTTCTTTTTGCATGTTGACTTTCATATTGTACTTTTTAAAAAAGTATTATTTTTATTTGACATATAATTACTGATTCTCATAAGAAAAATATAAAGATTCTTCACTCAGTTTTCTAAAAGGTAACATCTATCAAAACTACAGTGTAAAATCACAATTGGAGGCTAGACTGTGGTGTAGCGGTAAAGTGCAACAGTCTGTGAGGCTGACCCATGTAGGGAGGTTCCAGGTTTGTGTCTGGAAACCTCCCTGACTACACGATGCATATTCATGCCCATGATCTGGGGCTGGTTCAGACTAAGGGTGGATCAGAGTGTCAGGTTTCTGTGGGCAGTGTTGTCTTCTCTTCTCTATGTGCATGTTTAATTCATGGAAGGAACAGATAAACTTAAAAAAGTCACAGTAGGTACTATATTGTTATGATGCTATCAAGCCACACAATATTTCCATCACTCAAGGATGTCTCATGTCGCTCTTTTATAATCCTTCCCACTTCTTGCCTGCTACCACATCCTCATTAACCCCTGGAAACCACTAACCTTTTCTCCATTTTTATAATTTTGTCATTTCAAAAGTGTTGTATACATGAAAATAAATAACTATTTGAAACTGATTTTTAAAACTCAGCATAATTTTTGGGGGATTTATTCAATTGTTGTATGTATCTATAGTCAGTTTTTTTTCATTGTTGAGTAGTAGTCCATGACATGGATGTACCACATTAACCATTCACTCATTGAAGGGCACCTGGATTATTTCCAGTTTCTGGTGATCATAGATAATGCTGCTATTAAAGTTCATGTACAGGTCTAGGAAAATGCCCAGGAGCAATTGCTGGGTTATGTGGAAATTGCGGGTTTAAACTTTAAAGAAAAATTATATACTGTTCTTTCAGAGAAGTTGTACCATTTTGCATTACTACCAGCAATTTTTAAGTGGTCCAATTTCTCAACATCTTTGTGGCCTTTGGTACTGTCTTTTATTTTAGTATTCCTATTGGTATGTAAAGATAGCTCCTTGTGGTTTTAAATTTGCATTTCCCTAATGGCCAGTGGTGTTGAATATCTATTCATGTGTTCACTCGCCATATGTAATCCTGTTATAATAAATGTATATTCATACCATTTGCCTATTTTCCCATTGGACTTTTTAATTGTTATATTTGAGAGTTCTTCATATATCAAATTTATCTTAGTATTTCGTCAGATATGTTTTGCAAATATTTTCTCCCAGTCTGCAGATTATCTTTTCACCCTCTTAACAAGGTTAAGATTTCTTATAGGCCAAAGTACTTAATTTGATAAAAATTCATTTGTCAATTTTTCCTTTTATAGATAGTGCTTTTGATGTCAAGTCTAAGAATTCTGCTTAATTCCAGACCCAAAGATTTTGTTTTGTTTTCTAAATTTTTGATAGATTTTTAATTCATATTTAAATCTGCGATCTATACTGAGTTTATAAATATAAGGTATAGGACTTAGTTTGAGGCTTATTATTATTTTTTCATCTATGGATGCCCAGTGTCTTTAGTTGAAAAGCTCATCTTTCCTTTATTAAATTACTTTTGCAACTTTGTCAAAAATCAGTTGGGCAGCCCGGGACCCGCGCCGAGCGAGGCGGAGGCGGGAGGCGAGCCCCCCACCTGGGGCTCTGCCCGGCGTTCAGCTGCCTCTCTGGGGCGGGCGTGTGGCCTCCGGACCAGCAAGCTGAAGCCGAAAACAAGGA
>NW_006203439.1:459637-462259 GCF_000334495.1 Tupaia belangeri chinensis
GGATGCCAGGGACAATGGGGGAGGAAGATGGGACATAGCAGAGGGTGGGGGATGGGGAATCAGGGATGGCAAGACAAAGGGCAAGGTATGCAGGACGTAAGAATTGGAAAATTATTTGCTGAGAACATGTATGTGGATGTGCTTGATTGAGCCAATGCACAGTGTATTTTGGATGGAAAATTCATTTGTGTGTTGTGATGGTGTAAAGTGAATTAATAAAAAAAAAAAATCAGTTGGGCAGGGGCCAGCAGGTGGTGACATGGTTAAGGTGCTGGATTCCCACATAGATGTGCATGGTTTGAACCCTGGACCTGGTGGCTTGAAAAGTCAGAACAAAAAAATAGATAAACAAACAAATGTTTAAAAAAGGAATTTTTTTTTTGAGAGATTTTCACTGTAGGGCGCGTGCGCTCGCCAGACAGACAGAGAGAGACATAGAGACAGAAAGCGAGAAATCACCCCCCAGGGGGGATGGTCACGCCGTAATCCCTTCTCCTCCATTCTCCTCTCGGGATCTTGGGCACGCACGCACACGCGCCCGGCGTGAGTTTTAAGCCACTGGGTCCGGGACACGAACCGCGGTCGACTATGTGGGAGTCCAGCGACATAGCCATTACGCTAACTGCTGGTTCCCAAAAAGGAATATTTTGATGGAGACATTTCTAGGCTCCCTAATCTGTTCCATTTATATATGTCCATCTTTCTGGTAATACCATACAATCTTGGTTACTGAATTGTGCGATAAATATTGAAATTGAGTAGACTGATTACTCTCGTTTTAGTCATCTTTATTCAGATTGTTTTAGCTATATCTAGTTACTTTGCCTTTCCATATAAATTTTAGAAGCTGGTCTATATTAAAAAGAAATAAACTCTTGCAGGGATTTTGATTTCCTCATGAATATAGATGCAAAATCCTCAATAATACATTAACAAATGTAATTCAATAATATATTAAATAATTATACACTATCTCCAAGTATGATTTATTCCAGGAATGCATGGTTGATCCAGTTTTTGAAAATCAATCACTATAATCTACCATATTAAAAGACCAAAGAAGAAAACTCACATGATCATATTAATCAATGCAGAGGAGTTATCTTACAAACTTCAATACTTACTCTAGGCATGAATGGCTTTGAATTTATCTTGTTTGTGCTTCAGCCAGCTTCTTGAATATGCAGGTTATGTCTCTCATCAAATTTGGAAAGTTTCTGAGCATTATCTCTGAGTAATTTTTCCAATATCATCTTGGTAGTGGCATTTATTGTCTTTTTCATTCAATAAGAATCATCCTGGTTCTTGATACAATAGTGATTTCTTATGGGAATCTAGACATTTTTGTATTAAGCTACCCAATCTTGTATTTTGACCTTTGACTTTGATAGGTTTTCTCTGTGAGTTCTGAAGAGGATTGGGGAGGTCACTTCTAGGTAGAGGTGGATGGCTAAGTTTGCCATTAGCCCCCATTGGCATCTGAGAGTGAGTGAAGGCCCTCTTACTTCTGGGTTGGGTGAGAGTTTCTTCTACTATAGGTCTCCACTGCACTAGAGTGAAGGTAGTCTTATTATTGCTTGATATTATTATCTGAGGTTGAGTGTCCTGATTATTCACTAAGCCTTCCCTGGTACTATCTCCTCTAAGAGGTATGGAGAGGGATGCTTCATATAGCTTGGTGAAGAGGGCCAGTCCAGAGTTCACATGTGACCCCCACTGACACCACTGTCAGGTAGATAGATGACGGACCCTCACTCCCAGCTGGGGTGATAGTAGAATGAAAATTCTGCTTGACTACTTGGCCTCCATTGACACCAGCTGGTGCGTATCAGGGATCTTTCATTACAGCTCAGTGCGTGTGGAAGTCCAGGCTTCACGGTGACTCCTTGCATGGGTGGGAGTGAGACAACAGTGTTCTCTATGGTGTTTGAATAAAGTAGAGAGGTTATTGCCTAAAAGTCCTTGTCTTGCTAGATGTCTCCTTTCCTGGTCCTTTGGCAAGAGAGCACAGGTTTTTGCCACTGGTATTTCCAGGTGGTTGGCTTCTTCACCTCCAAGTACAGGATACATAATGCAGAAGGGGAACCTGGTAACTCATTACTTTGTTTCTTAGGTCTTAGATCTGTTCTTTTTTCTCTCAATCTTTCAAGTCATCTTCACATATATAATGTCCAGAGTTTACTTATGCTTATCAGGAGGAATAGGAACTCATGCTTCTACTAAATCTTCCCACAGGCAGAAGTGCTGGGGTCTGGCCTCGGCAGTGGAGGGTGGCTCGTACACAGGAAGGTGACACGGGTGATCAGAAACAACAAATTAGACTGAGACCTCTTTACTCCTTAGCATGTTCTCAGCCGGCCACAGCCAGAGCCAGCTCCAGGCTGCCGTGCCGTGGCTAATAGGACATGCGTATTTATTGAGGGAGGTTTAGGAAGTAAGGAGGGTGAGGGGTAGTAAAAAATTTACTTTAAGGAACAGGGTATACAAAGCATGGAAGCAATAATTATAAAACATGCTGTTTGTCTTGTCAGATCAGGTAAAATCAATCACAGTTCTCAGGATGAGGAAGTCCATTTGTCTGTTGTATTTTCTTCTTAGATCTTGATTACTGGGAAGGGTCTT
>NW_006203439.1:463321-490274 GCF_000334495.1 Tupaia belangeri chinensis
ACGGTCAACTACATGGGAGTCCAGTGACATAGCCATTACGCTAACTGCTGGTCCCAGTCAATATTTTTATTAATGTGTTTTGATTTGATTTGATATTCTCTTCTTTAGTTCAGTGTATAATAGTATAAATAACTTGGAAAGAAACATGAACATACTGAAAACTTATACCCCAAATCCAAACATTATTTACCTTTATTACTGCTACCACTGTGGTCCAAACTACCACTATCTCTCATCTAAATTATGCAATAAGCTCATGATTACTCTCCCTGCCTTTGGCTCTCACTGCTTACTAAAGGATCCAGAGAGTCTATATTGAAACATAAGTCAGATCACTGCCGAAAATCTTTTAAGAGCTATCACCCTCAGAGTAAAGGCAGAAATCCATGCTATGTTTCACAAGGCCCTGCACTTTTTCCACCTACCTGTAACTCTCTTTTCCTCATTGTCTCCTAATCTCTTCCTGGCTCACTCTGATGAACTCCACCTACCTGTAACTCTCTTTACCTCATTGTCTCCTAATCTCTTCCTGACTCACTCTGATGAAACCATGGTCTTTCTCTCACATGATGGGCACATCCCCACCTCAGGACCACAGCATTTACTCTGCTCTTTGTCTGAATCAAGTTTGCCCCAAATAGCCTAGTGGACAGCTTCTTCGCCTCCTGCAGATCTTTGCTCACATGTTGCTTTGTCTAACTACCATATTTAATACTGGCTTCCTAACTACTATATTTAATACTGGCTTCCTAACTACTATATTTAATACTGCGACCCTCTACCCTCTGTTATTCTTTCTACCCTCTTTGTTTCTCTTTTATTTCCTCCATAGAAATGTCCCCTTATTATATACCATGCAATTTACTAATTTATTTTTGTATATTTTCTGCTCCTCTCCATTAAAATATAAGCCCATACAGGGCATTGTTTGTTGTCTGCTATTTTATTGCTGTTGTCCACATTAAGAACAGTACCTGACATATAGTAAGTGTTCATTAAATATCTACAAAATAAATAAATGACCTACACATCCAGGGTTCACTGAGGCAAAATTATTTTATGACACAACAGCTCTGGTGCTTTCACTGACCGCTCTGATGACACTGGATATTCCTTCCAAAGCATTTATATGTGGATCCCTATTTTAGTGTTAATGCCACTATTTTTCCTAAATGTTCTTTATCTCTTTGCTTTCTTCAGCCTTTCCCATTTCAGATCCATACCAACTATTTAATTTTCTCATTTCCAGATTTAAAAAAAATAGTTTGATTGATCCAGTGAATTTGCATCAAGCCTTAGCTTGACAAAACTCCTATGACAGGCCACACTATAGGTCATGGATTACCTTTGGTTCCCTCGCAGGTCAAGTGCTTTAATATTTAGCCACTTCTGCTGTGCAAATTACCTAGGGCAATTCTCTCAGCAGCAACAAGTGGGTAGAAGCCCAAAGAGTTATAGATTCTTCTCTAATATGCTAGACATAATAAATTTAGAAAATTCTATAGATCTAAAAAATAAAATCCTCAAATTCTTTAACTGTTCCATTTGTATACAGGCTACTCAGCCTGCACCTTAGAAACTAGAAACAAATTTATAGCTCAACACTTATCAATAAGGCTTGCTGACCTTTAGACATTCTGACCAGGAAATGACATAGCTCCTTAAAAAATTTAATCTATGCAATAAGTAGCAAGTGGTTTGATTTAAGACAATTTTTACTTTAAATTAAATTAAATTTCAATATAGAACAAGGAGGAAAACTTTCTTCTTGGGTTTAACTTGTTGTCAGAAAAGTGACAAAGCCCTTTGCTTTGAAGCATATCCTGGAGGGACCACACAAGACCCTTGAGAGTTCTTGAGAGAGTGGGGCCGTTCTGTGCTTCAGATCTCAGGACTCCACTACAGTGCTTTTCTGAGCTCTCTTGGAAGTGTACAAAAGTAAAGGAAAATATCAGAACCAACTGCTGCCCAGCATGACAGATAAGAGACAGTGGTGCAGAACGGGTGTGGATTTTGGATTTTGGGTTGGCATCCTTTCCCTGTCTACTCAAAAAAAGAAGCTGTTTCTAACAACAGGGCATAATTAGTTCATTGTATAATCTCACTTTTATATAACGTGATAAATACATTATAAACAAACTGTTCAGTGACAAGCAGCTTTCAAAACACAAGACAAGAAAAATAATATTAAGCATATTTTCTTCTCTAGGAAATGTCTATCACATTGAGCAGCTGTTTGTTATTATGTTTGGTGTGCTTTCCCCCATCTAGAGAGGAAAAGAAAAAGCTGTTATGAATAAACCATGATAAAACTACGAAAACCTAAAGAGCCAGTGGAATGATTTAATATGAATGTACTTAATTTTGAAGACATAGGACCAATTTCAAATTTCTACAGAGCTTTTTGTTTTCAGTATTTTTTTTTCAGAATTCTTTTTTCCTGAAATTTCCACAGACCCTTTTGTTTTCAGTATTTTTTTTTTCAGAATCACTCCATGAGGTAGTGATTATTAAGCAAATCTTTATTTACTTTTCGCTGAACACCTCCAATAGCAGAGTCTTTTGTTGGTGACATATGTGCAAGTGCTAACTAGTAAGCAAAATGCATGCAGAAAATAACTAAGCTTTTTTATAATAAAAAACTAAAAAATAAAAAAATAAAAACTAAGCATTTCTTTATAATTGAGTAAGCTTTTAATACCTCTGATTAGAGCGTGCCATTACCCAATTGAAGGAGGTAGATTATACAGCAGCGTGTCTGAACCAGATGAATCATCTGCTGATGAGACTAGAATGACAAGTGATTACCACACTTTTTTCATCTTCATTTGCCAATTATCTTTACTTGTTTAATTAGCCTGGATAGAAAATGAGGTCAATAAAAACTTCGAGACAGAAATCTGTATCATTTTAGTGCAGCTAATATCGATAAACAGCAGTGAAGTAAAATAATCAGGATATAGTGTCAACATTTACAAAGTCAATTTTGTTATATTGCTTTGTTAATATCAGTGTACCTACTGTCAGAGCTGTGTGAACCCTGGGAACCTGGGGCAGTCATTAAACAAGATGCTGGGAAGGGAGCATGCTCCATGTTGTCACCTTTCTCTTTTCTCTCTGGCTTTAATAACACCTCCCGGCTTTGAATTCCTGAGATGTGAGACACCCAGTTGCTCATTGACCAGCAGCAGAGACAAATACAATCTGCCAACTGCTGCTAATGTAGGACCTGAAGTTTCTTGGATGTAATCCAGCAATGCAGAAGAGATGGGTCTGCTCTGCCTCTGAAGCTTCTTCAGGGCAGTGACTTGGGAGTCATTCCTCTCACAACCCCAGGGCCAGAACTGGGCCTTCCCCTTTATAGGCAAGCAATTCCATTTTGGCCAAAGCAAATACATGGAAGGATAAAATACTTTTTTCATTCCACATTATCATACTTAGTCTTTTCTTCTACTATCATCCTCCAAGATCAAACTTTCAAGAAAGGCTTACTTTATTGGAATGCTCTGGTATAAAGTTGAAGGTTGAAAAGAAGGGCAGAGGTAAGAAAGCACTAGGTTTGCTTCATTTTGTAAAGAGAGCCTCTGTTTATCTGGAAGGGTGTTTCTACATAGACTGGATGGTCTAAATCCATATGCTTTTTTTTTTTTTTTTGAGAAATTTTCACTGTAGGGCGCGTGTGCTCGCCAGACAGACAGAGAGAGACATAGAGACAGAAAGCGAGAAATCACCCCCCCAGGGGGGATGGTCACGCCGCAATCTCTTCTCCTCCATTCTCCTCTCGGGATCTTGGGCACGCACACACATGCGCCCGTTGTGAGTTTTAAGCCACCGGGTCCGGGACACGAACCGCGGTCGACTACGTGGGAGTCCAGTGACATAGCCATTACACTAACTGCTGGTTCCCTAAATCCATATGCTTTTGAAGGCAGCCATGAGTGGACTTTGCAGCCACTTATGTGTCCCACTTACACCTGATGCCACCTCACTCAAACCATAGCCATCGTGCTATAGAGATCACAAGATGCTAATTAAGGAGTCAAAGTGCCTATCAGTTCATTTAAAACTGGAAATGAAAGTGGCAGCTGGGCCAGTTATTTACTTGAATTGACCAGTAAGTTTTCTTCCTGTGCACTTACTGCTGAGTGAAGCAAGCCATGCTATGAAGGAGAGGCATTGTATGTTCTCACTTAATATATACCGAGTGTCTGCACTCTAATATATATTTGAAACCATACTGCTTCTGTTGTTATAGAGTCATAAAATTATACAAAATTATAAGAAATATCTTGAACATTATCTTTAAAATTCAGTATTTTGAAATTTTGAAAGTTGTTTGTAAACTGTCAAGAACTATGGAGTATGGGAACCAGCAGTTAGCATAATGGCTAAGTCACCAGACTATCACATAGTTGACCTCAGTTCACGTCCCGGACCTGGTGGCTTAAAACTCACGCCGGGCGCGTGTGCGTGCATGCCCAAGATCCCGAGAGGAGAGTGGAGGAGAAGGGATTGTGGCATGACCATCCCTCCTGGGGGTGATTTCTTGCTTTCTGTCTCTATGTCTCTCTCTGTCTGTCTGGTGAGCACACATGCCCTATAGCAAAAACCTCTCGAAAAAAAAAAGAAAATAAAAAGAACTATGGAGTATTAGCTAAAATTTTTTGCTATGTAAAGTAAATGTTTGTGGAAAAATGTAAAAATAAATAAATGAAAGAATTTAGAGATAAAAAAATAAAAAATAAGGTAAGAGTCTCAAAAAAAAAATTCTCTTCCTGTGCACAATCTATGCAGTAGACCAGCAAGAACATCATCAGATGAACGTGAGGTCAGATGAGAGCAAGTCCATTGTATCTTGTAGCGTGACATATCAATCTCTGAGAAAAGGGAATGGGAACCCCAGAACCTGGACCTAGGCCAGAAATTGTATACAAAACGGTTTTGGTGGCCACTTTACATAATTCTTCCCTCTTTTCTTCTGGGTTTTAGTGCTAACCTATACTTCTGACTCCCTTTTGACTGACTGTGTATATTTATATGTATTAAAACTTTTAATCTAGTTGGTAAATTTGCCTGAATCTGGGACTCATGCCTTGTACATACTATAAAAACTTTCACATGCTCCAGAAAGAATTCAGGTTAATATAGTGACCACCTATGTACCCACCATGTAGATTAAGTAAAACAAAACTAAAGAGGCCAAGTCCCCTGCTCTGTGTGCATCTCTCCAAATGCATTCTCTTCATTCCTTCCCTCCCAAAAGAAAATATCATCCACAATCTGGTGTTATTATTTCCTTTATTTTCTATGTATTTTTACTACTTAGATATGTACTCATAAATAATATATAGAATAGTTTCATGTGGTTTTAAACTTTATGTAAATATGATAGGTGTCATTTTTGCAGCTTGTTTTTCTTCTCAGTATAATTACAGATGTGGTGTACATCCATACCAATAAGTGTAGCTCTAGTTCATTTCATTGCTGTATAATAT
Organism: Tupaia belangeri chinensis; assembly: GCF_000334495.1. Lineage (NCBI taxonomy): Eukaryota > Metazoa > Chordata > Mammalia > Scandentia > Tupaiidae > Tupaia > Tupaia belangeri. The sequence continues at coordinate 468,817 of NW_006203439.1, forward strand.
TCTAGTATCTGAATAAAATATATTTGTGTTTTCAAAGGCAAACAGAATCAGACACTTACTAAAGGTGACAGACATTTTATTCAAACTACAGCAGTAGGGGGGAGATTGTGGTATAAACTGAGCTCAATGCCAGAGAAGCCAAAAGTGGGTCAGGTTACTAGCGAGGGTGGCTATCCTTCCAGATGCCCATGAAATATTCATGAATAACCAGTCTCTACTTTTTATACATTCTTCTGGTATACCATTTGCATTTTCCTTACAGATGTGTGAGAATTCTTCAGTTATCCTGTATTCTATTCTTTACTGATTACATATTCTATTCTTTACTGATTGCAAATATCTTCTCTCAGTCTGTACTTGTCACTCAACTTTTAAATGATTTGTTTTGATAGACTGAAGCTTTATTATGTTTGACCATAGTATCTTTTTTTGTCCATTTTACTATTGGATAGTTTATCCCTTCCTTATTTACTCAAATAAGTTTTTAAAAATATTATTAAATATTTTCTCATTTGTAGCTTATTTTAAAAATAATTATTTGATTTTATTATTTTAAATTTGTTGTATGACATATACACTGAGAGAGAGAGAGAGAGAGAGAGAGAGAGAAAACTCACAAAAGCAAGTGGTCGGGTCTAGGACTCGAACCACCATCACCCACGTAAGAGGCCAGTGCCTTAAGCACCTTGCCACCTGCTCACCCCTGTAACTTATCTTTTTACCCTCTTTATAATTTCTTGGATGAAGAAATGTTCTTAATTTTACTGAGTTTATCAATCTTTTTCTTTATGACTTTTGTGCCTTGTTTTAAAGAATCTTCCCATATTCCAAGGACAGAGAAATGATTTCCATATTATCTTCCAAAAGTTGTTCATTTTTACCTTTTACAGTTATAACCTCAATCTATCATAAAATGATTTTTATGCACCACGTGAAGGAGGAATTGTTTAGTTTTGTCTTGTTTTCCATATGTCTAAGCGATCATACCAACACAACTTGTTGACCAGGCCATTGGTCTGCAAGGCTACCCATTGACACAGCACAACTCTGGAGCTTTCCTGGGCTCTTCACGCTGCACTATTGCTCTGTTTGTCACTGCATCAACTCAGCAGTGTTCTGTACATCTGGTAGCAACAAGGCCAGGTCTCCCAACTTTACTCTTCTCCTTTAAGAGTACTTCGGTTATTCTTGGCCCTTTCTATGTTCACTTAAGTTTTAGAATCAGTTTTTCACCTTTCATAAAAAGGCCCATTGAGATTTAGATTGGAATTCCATTGACTCTCTAAATGAATTTGAGAAGAAACGATATCTTTACAATATTATTGACTTTTGTTATCCAAAAACATGTTATTTTTTTCTCTATTTACATCAGCCTCAATGTTTTTCAATAGGATTTGGCACCTCTTTGCTAGATTTGCCTCAAGGCACCATTTATTTATTTTTAAGTAACTATTTTAAATTGCTCTCTCTGTTGCTTTATGTAAAAATGTAATCATCACTTTTTACATACTTTTTTTTTTTTTTTTTAAGTTTGGCAACCTTACCAACTCTCAATTCTATATTTCTATAATCCCTTTGGGAGGTTGAAAGTAGATAATAATTGTAAGTAGTTATGGTTTCATTCAACTTATTTTTTTCTTTGTTTTAAAATTATTTTATTTATTTATTTATTTTTTAATTTGACCGGAGATGGACAGAGTGAGAGAGAGAGACAAAGTGAGGAAACAAGTAGCCAGATCTGGGACTCGAACTGCAGTTGCCCATGTGGGAGTCCAGTATCCTTAAACACCATATCACCTGCAGGCCCCCTCTTGTCGTTTTTCAAGTTTGTTTATTTCTTATGTGAGAGAGGGAGAGAGAGAGAAAGAGAGAGATGTGCCTCCAGCAAGATCTCTTTATTTTGGGGGGGGGGGCGAGGGATTTCTCATAGGGTGCATGCACTCGCCAGAAACACAGAGAGAGACAGAGACAGAAAGTGAGAAATCACACCCCCCTCCCCAGGGGGGATGGCCATGCCACAATCCCTTCTCCTCCATTCTCCTCTTGGAATCTTGGGCACACATGCACATGCGCCCGGCATGAATTTTAAGTCACTGGATCCCGGACTCAAACCAAGGTTGACTACATGGGAGTCCAGTGACATAGCCATTACTCCAACTGGTGGTCCTTCTATAGTTTTGATCTATGTATCCAGACAGGATTTCTTAACCTTGACATTGTGAGTCAGGTGATTCTTTGTTGTGGGTTACTGACCTATGCTTCATAAGATGTTTAACAGCATTCCTGGTGTCTACCTACAAAATGCCACTAGCACTGTCAACCACAGATCATGTTTCCAGATTCAGAATGTCTCCAGATAGCTAAATATCCCCTGGGAGAAAGGGGCAGTGTGAGGTGCAAAACTAACCTCAGGTGTAAACTATCAATATAGAAATTTTGCAGTGTGATCAGTTTTTTCAAAGAAGTAACTTTAGCTTTGTTAATTCTTTTTCTTTTCTTCTATTTGTTGCTATATTTTTCTTTCTTTTGTGGCTTATTGATGTTTATTTCCTAACTGTTTATGACTGACATTAAATACATCAGTTTCATCTTTTGTCTTTGCTTTTTTCACTGATAATAAAAGTTTATTTCAAGGGAGAGAGACAACAGACAGACAAGCCTCCTAAACAGTGTGTCATGTTGTGATCCTCCATCTGGTCTTTTCATGCTAACCAGGATCACAGGCACATATATACGCACCTGTTGTGTACAGGTCAACCGGAACCAAGCCCATGTATTTGTTATGGCTTTCAGCACTGCAGCCATGCTGTGCCACCACAACTGGGCTGCACCCTTTTTCTTTTCTAATAAGAGCATTTAAAGCTACATGTTTCCCTCTAAGAAATACTTAGCCATAATCTACAAGTAGGTAGGATTATAGTTTGATTTTTAATTTCAGTTTTAATTACTTCTTTCTTTATGGGTTATTTAGAAATGTATTTTTGTAATTCCCAAATTTCTGAGTTTTACTTTCCTTTTAAAAACAAATTTCTAATTTAATTTAATTTTCAGTGACTGTGTCTGCATGATTCTGATTCTTTTCTTTTTTTTGAGTGCCACTTAATTTATTATGAAAATGTTGTCAGTATGAATTAGCATATGGCAAAAATTAATTAATAAGCTGGCTAATTAATTAAACATGTTGGAATTAGCCATAAAAGCAACTGTTTTAAGTGTTAAATGACTTGACTTAGCCATTCCTAATTTTATTTTATTTTTTATTTTATTCATATTTCATTTTTAAAATTTTTTATATAAATTCAATCATATTATTTAGCTTACAAAGTGAACATTTCAGCATGTGTGCGAACATTTCTCCCCAGTCCAGTTGGTCAGAGTATCTTCCACCAATAACACCACACCTCCCCATCCCGTCAATGCTCTTTCTCCGTATCCCTCTTACAAATGTCCTTCCTTAGTTCTCTCTTCTCCACACACTCCACTTCTGGCACTAACCCCCATATATTAAGACTTAGGACTGGCCCTGTAGCACTATAGTTGGGTGTGATATAGAGGAAGGCAGATTCCACATGGCTGACCATAGTTTAAGGCCTGGTCCCAGTGGCTTGAAAGAACATGCTAGTCATGTACATGTGCCCAGGATCTTGGTTTGGAGAACTGGAGGAAAAGTGATAGCAGTGTGACCTGGTACCATTAGAGGGTGCATTTTCTCTCCTTTTCTCTCCCTTGGGTGTACACATGTTTATTCTAGCATTTAAAAAAATAAAAGACTTAGTTCATTGCTTAAAATATGGTCAATACTATTTGTAAATATTCCATGTGTTCTTGAAAATTCTGCCGGTTGTTTAATATAGTCATCTATACAAGTCTATTATCGAGTTTCTTCTTAAACATTTTTGTACCACCATAGGGTGAACAATGAGGTTGATTGAGGTCAGATGAGACTGACCTGGGAGGGCAGAGATATCAGCCCACTTTTAGTTCTCCCTAAGCTAAAATTAATAATTTTAGATCTTAATTTAAATGGGAATTAAGATCTGAAAAGATGTGTAACAGTCTAACAGTTTGGGTAGATTATGTTTTATAAATCTTTCCAATTCTTAGTGGTTTTATTGTGTGTTAATATATTAATTATATAAAATTGTGGTGAAGTCTCTTATTTTATAATTTCTTTCAGAAGTTCTGTAAATTTGGGGTTTATATATGGTATTAGGTACATGCAGGTCATAATTATTATGTATTTCTAGTAAATATTAATTAACTGCAATTAATACTCTTAATTAATCCTCTTCTCTTCCTTTTTTTTTTTTTTTACTTTAAAAGTTTTACATTCTGTGGGACCAGCAGTTGTCATAATAGCTATGTTGCTGGACTCCCATGTAGTAGACCACGATTTGAGTACCGAACCCAGTGGCTTAAACTCACACCGGGCACATATGTGCGCATGCCCAAGATCCCGAGAGGAGAATGGAGAGGGGATTGCGGTGTGGTCATCCCCCTAGGGGGTGATTTCTCACTTTCTGTCTCTCTGTCTCTCTCTTTCTGGCAAGCGCATGCACCCTATAGCAAAAACCTCTCCAAAAAATAAAAAGTTTTACATTCTATTTCTTACACTGATTATCTTTGGAAATTTAATGATATTTAAATTATAAAGACACTTATTATCTTTATACTCATGTAAAACAATATAAAATTTTTAAATATTCTGCTTATCCACTCCTTACTTGGATTATTTAGTCTAAACTTTATTTAATCCAAAAATTGAACATTTTTACAGTTTTATTCAATGATCATTTTCAATTTATACATAAATTTGTCATTTTTTTTGCTTTTTTTTTTGAGAGATTTTTGCTATAGGGTGCATGTACTCACTGAAAAGACAGAGAGACAGAAATCACTCCCCAGGGAGGATGATCAAACTGCAATTCCCTCTTGTCCATTCTCCATTCAGGACTTTGGGCATGCACACACATGTACTCAGTGTGAGTTTCAAGCTGTTGAGTCTGGGACTTGAACCACAGTTGATGACGTGGGGTCCAGCAATGTAAGCATTATGCCATCTGTTTGTCCTGCTCATGTTTCTTATTGAAACTAAGACTTTTTTTTTTCTGAAATCAATTTTCTTCCTGAGATCTCTTTCTAGAGTCCTTGTAAGTAGTTTATTAGTTGTAAACTCTCTCAATTGTTTCTCTAAAAATGGTTTTAACCCTTTTTTGGACAATAGCTAGATTGACAATTCTAGCTTGACATGTATTTTGTCTCAGTATTTTAGAATGTTATTCCCTTATCTTCTGGCTTTTGTTGCTGCCTCAAAAGAGTAAACTGTAAGATGGATGATTTCTTTATAGTGATCTGCCTTTTTTCTCTGGCTACTTTTAATATCATTTCTTGCTTTTGGTGTTTTCAATTTCAGTATAAGATATCTAGATAGTTATTGAATGTGTATTGATTTAATATCTTTTCTGGAAAATTCTTAGGTATTACAAGTTCCCTATTATTACATGTTCTCCTTCAAGAATTTCAATTAGATTTTCGTAGAGCTTCTTACTTGTCTTCACGGTCTTTCAGTATTTTTTCATATTTTTCATCTTGTCTCTTTATACTGTATAGTGAGTAATTTCTTCAGTTCCTATTAACCATTAGCTCCTCAAAATTACCTCATTTCAAATATAAAATATCTATCTCTATTATATATTTTCTAAAAGTTGTTTCTTATTTCAAACTTGGTGGCCAGTTTTGTTAGTAAGCTCTCCCTTATTTGTATTTTCAATGCCCATGATTATTTTTTAAAAATTTAAACAGAATTATAACATGTGCCTAATAATTCCAATATCTTGGAGGTCTGGAGAGAATTTAAACAGGTGAACTAAAGAAAACCCCATATGTCATCTGCATGAGCAATTTACTGAAGATGCAGATATGGCTGTGATATATTGTAAAGTATGCAATGGAAGACCAGGTAATGTCATTATACAATATTGGGCTATTGAAAAAGTCATGTATTTTTTCTGTTTTTCTATGCAAAAATGTGTCATGACTTTTCCTATAAGCCAATACATAGAAAGTACAAGGAATTTGCAAATTGCCATTGAAGAGCAGGTCTAAGGTGGATTTACAAAAGATATGATGTTTAAGCTAAATCTCAAGGATGGGAAAGATTGCCTTAGGCAGGAGAAGTTAAATCACAGAGCCTTGAAAATGTAGGCATATTTAGGGAAGATAAGTAGTCCAGTGTAGTTGGCATATAGGAGACATTATGAATGAAAAATTGGAACAGTCTTTGAGGATGGCACAGATGCGGGGAGACAGAGATGCTTGGCTGAGTAGTTTGCCTTTTACGTCCAAATTATTGGGTTATCAGAAAAGTCATGAAATGTTTTTCTTTTTTTCATTTATTTATTTATTTTTACAGTTTTTCCACAAACATTTATTTACATTTAAACATTTTTTTGCTCATACTCCATAGTTCTCTATGTAAAAGTGTGCCATGACTTTTCTGACCATCCAATAATTCTTATGAAATAAGGGTTCAAGAATTGTGTAAAATAAGAATCAGGTGACACCATAGTACAGCAGTTAAATGCTGTGCAGAGGAAGTTGGATTCCATGCGGCTGAACAGGGCTTGAGTGCCTGCCCTACTGGCTTACACACCAAGCTCGTGCTCACGTGTGCCTAGGATCCTGATGGGATAAAAAATAAAGAGAATTGTAGTAAGACCAGGCCTTATTGTGGGAAGGGAGACTTTCTTTCTAACTCTCTCTCCCCATGTCCCCATCTCTTCATGTGTACACATGCCCTCTGCAGTAATAAAAGAAAAAGATAAGGATCACCAGGGCTGTTAGTATATAGATTTCTAGACTCTGACACAATACTAATCGGTCAGATCATTGGAGTATATGACTCATACTTGCAGTCTTAATAGAATCCCAAGTGAGAATTTTTAAATTCTCATTAAAGTTTGAGAGCAGTCAAACTAGCTGTAGAATATGAATTTTTGAAAAGAGAAATGATATAGTCTGCTCTGTGTCTTAGACAAGCTGTGACAGTAACCAACAGACTTGAAGAGAGATCAGTTACAAGGCTATCTATCATAGTGGATCAAGTGAGAGATACTGCAAATCTAGGTAATGGAAAAAGAGAATTGAAATGGAGTATAAAAATAGAATCCACAGGCCTTGGTCTCTAAATTGAATAAGAAGCAAGCAGGAGGAAGAGGGATGAGTAAACTGCTTCAAGTGGTTTTTGTTGTCCCATCTCTCTCCCTCAGTCTTGGCGCTGGCTTTCTTCTCAAGCTAGTAAGAAGATGACAGCAGCAGTTCTGGGTGTCATATCTGATGCACAATTGTTCAGATGGAGAAGGAGAAACCATTTCTTCTGTGGCTCTATTATAATCACTTAAACTGATTATATCCTTCCTCGATTATCTTTTCTCACCAGGGCAATGATTTAATTTCCCTTGAGGCACGGGCTGAATGAGTCTGGAATAGGTACATAAACAAAACCAGGCTGTATTTATTTATTTATTTTTAAAGAATTATTTTACTCAATTTTATTATTATTAATAATTATTATTATTTAAAATTTGAGTGGGTTGAGGGTGAGAAAGCAAGCCACCAGATCTGGAACTTGAACTGCAGCCAGGCACATGGGAGTCCAGCGCCTTAACCATCATGCCACCTACCAAACCCTATAGTTATTTATTTCTTAATGTCATCAGAGGGCATGTGCACTTGCCAGAGAGAAAGGGAGACAGAGGGAGAAAGCACTCTTCAATGAGGCACGATCATGCCACAATCCCTCCTCCTCCATTCTCCTCTCAGGATTTTAGGCATACGCTGGTGTGATTTTTGAGCTGCTGGGCCTGGGACTCAAACCGTTGAGTGGACCATGTGGGAGTCTGGTGCCTTAATCACTGTATCACCTACTGGCCCCCTCAGTGTGTTTGTAAGCTGGTGGGTCCAGGATTTGTATTGTGAGGTAGGCAATGTAGGATCCATCTCCCTTAACCACCAAGGGCCAGAGTTGGCCCAGGTTCTGTTCTGTTCTGTTCTGTTCTGTTCCATTCTCTTTTCTTTCTTTCTTTTTTTTTTTATATATTTTTGTTTTTATGGCCTGTGTGCTTGATGTAGAGACAGAAAGACAGTGGGAAATCAACAACCCTCCCTCCCCAAGGGGGTTGGCTATGCTGCAATTCCTTTTCCTCCAGTCTCCTCTTGTGATTCTGGGCACACACACACACGTACCCAGCATGAGTTTCAAGCTGCCAGATCTGGGACTCAGACCACAGTTGGCCACAGAGGAATCTAGTGCCTTAATTGCTATGCCATCTGCTGGCCCTGGCCCAGATTACTTAATGGCAGAAAGTAGGAAGGGTAGACATGTTGCTGGATTGGCCATTACACTAAAGTAATGTCTAGCACATGGTAGGCTCACAAATATTTGTAGGAAGAATGCCTCGCAAGGTAATTTTATACTTGTTCTTAGCCCAAGGACCAACATGTGATTACAGGGTCATTTTGAAAACAGCAGTGCCTTACATTTTTTCATAATGCTTACTTCTTCATTTTATTACCTCATGGCCTCCTTATAGTAGCTCTGAACAGTAGATTTGAACAGACGTTATTCCCTGTAACTAGCTAGACTCTCAATCTTTTTGTTAAAATGTGAAAAGTTGCAGCGATAGGTTTTACCTTTTCCCATTACGATTATCAGAAGAAGTGCCAACAATTCCTTTCTGATGTGAGCTACTAATCTTGCACGTATTAGTTATTTAAAAATACTGAGGAATCAATTATACTATTATCAGGTAAAGTAAGATAACCAGCTGGAAGTATAGGTTTCTTTTTTTCTTTTTTTTTTTTTTTTGTCATAGGGCATGACAACAATCTTCAAGGTCTTCAAAGTCTTAGAAGAATCTTTTCTTCCAATGATACTTCCAAGGGCAAATTTATATTAACAGAGAGAACAGAATAAGTTAGTAACAGTTATGAATATTCACACAAGTCTCCTTGTTGCAAAGGAAACAAGATTGATATGCTTGTGAATGTTCTCAATTTAATACCTTATCAAATCAGACTATTTGACTTTGTTTTATGATGCAGAAAGCTCTATCTTATAATGTTAGGAGAGAAGAGACATCTCCTTTTCTCTTTTAGACTTCTTTTGTTAATTGTGAAGAATCACATTTTTTTAAAGGCCAGGCTCAGGAACTCCATTACTTAGCATAAAAAGTGAAAAGCAGGCCTAAGACCTCATTTTTATTTGCAAAAATGGAACAAGGGATGAATAAGATTTTACTTATTAACAGTGAAAGGAGAAGCATATAGCACTAATCTTCCATATTCAGATCTGAAAACGAGTAATGTGTTATTATCACAAGAGTGGCAAAATCGACAAGAAGATGTCAACAAGCATAGGTAAAGGTAATTCTTTCTTCAGGTTTCTTTTAGAGGTTTCAAAACTAAAAAGCAGGCAACACTACAGCATACTTGGCCAGAAAAGCAAGTTTTTCTGCTCTTTTAAGCCTCTTCCAAGAGGCAGCAGTTCCTGAATCTGACTGTCCCACTAAACTGTATGGAGACTTGAACTCTACAGACTATATTTTGTGGGAACCTTGTCTACCAGGACTTGCTGAGGTTGGTGAGTTAGGTCAGATATGGTAGTCCAAAACTGTGGTCCTAGCTACTTGGTAAAAAAATAAACAGATTATAATTACACAAGTTATAGAACTAATCCAAAAATAGTTTCCTAGGGTGTTTGGAATCATTCTTAGACATCAATTACTTCTGTATACTGGACTTAGACATCTTGTACTCAAATCCTGACTCTGCAGTTTATTTGTGTGACATTAGGCAGGTTAATCTGTATCAGCAGTGTTTTTTTTTTTTTTATATGAAAGACAAGAATTATGACAGTATTTCTCTCTTAGGGTGTTATTTTATTAAACTTGGTTTGCAGGTAAACATTTATCCCAGTGTCTTACACTTGGTAGGGTCTTAATAAATATTAGATGTTGTTATGATTGCTATCTGTTTGATCTGATTAATTATGGAGTCTTACATATTTTTTCTTTATTCATTGACAGAGCTCATATGCCCATACATAAGACTGAGTGAGAGAGACAGAAAAGCACCCTTCCCAGTGTCTGGTCATACCACAGTCCCAATCCTTCAGCCTGACAGACCTGTGCACTGCGTGTGTTTCCAGTGTTTCAGGCAGATCAGGAATTCAAACCATGATGGCCATGTGAGATGCAGCCTCTCTTGAGCAGTGAATTACCACTATATCATGGAGTCCCAGTTGTAGTCTTGGACTGGATTCCATACATCTTCTTGTCCTTATTAATCAGCCCCTTGTTTTTATAAGGCCCCAATTCTGTCATGGTTTCCTTTGGCTCTGTCTCTACTCATCACTGTCCAGTCTCTGGCATACAGATGAATCTACTACCATGGCTCAAGTACCCACCCCTGGTCCAGTCAGCCCTGACTTCCCAGGCAGTCAGAGCATAAGGGGGTGGTGTCACTCAGAAGAGATGAAAAGAATAGTAAACAACATTTTATAGATTTTGTTACATTTATTTTCTATCTTACCTATTTCTCTCAGCTTTGAGGTTGTGCTTTTCCATCTTAATATATATGTTCTGTTCTATTATTCGAATGAAATGAATCAAATGAAAGCAAAACCCCAAAGAGAAATTTAAAACTTATGTTAAAATTAATCCTTCTGCCTTTACTCTGCCTAAAATAAGCCAAGTGGTGCCAAAAGAAAATGAGTTACTACTCCTATTTTTGATTTGAATTCAACTTTTGCGACTCAGGATATTCTTTGCAAAAGCCTCAAGACTTTGGAATTCATCTTTTGTCTAGTTACAAATATTTTGTTTATTTCCTTTGTATATTTCATTTCCTCTGCCCATGAGTTGAAATGGGAAAACTTTTAATGATAACTCCTGGAACATAAGCTCTGAGAACTGCTACAAGTGAAGTATACATATTTTCTAAAATATGTAATGATCAGTAATTTATACTGGTTAGTTTATGAAAATACACTAAAAATACATACTGTAGAATTATACCAAAGTGATATGAATGCCTTGAAACTTCTGCTTCTGTTCAGGAAAGAATAACATCTTGGACTTACCCTCATACATGCATATATTGTCCTACCTAAAACAAACAAAATCTAGACAACATATAGAACAACAGCACTCAAGATACAGAGCATCAGGGAATGAAGGACAATAGTCCCAGGAAGACAGGAAATAAATAAAATTAATTCTCACATTGTCCTATCGTACTTCCTAGAGAAAGTTTTCAGTCCCTAGGGCAGGTGGAGGGAGCCCAGGTATAGCCCACTGATCCCAGAACTGAGGAAATGAACTGCAGGTCAAGGGAAAATAAGAAGCCAGAATATAGGAGAGGAGAGAGGTGCATGCACTGAAAATTCCAGAGATATGTGAAGGGTCCTTGTTGAGTTTGATTACTCATGCATAGAAGTAAAAACAAACAAACAAACAAAAACCCACACACCCAAATCTGGGGAAAGATTCACAGTAAAAGAGTAAATAGTGTCTACAATTCACTCAAGGTTGGGAATAGTATTTGTTTTCAAAAGACAAAGTATTAAGTGTTCAATACATTATTACTAAGTACTAAAAAGCATCTTGCCTTGTGGTAGGCTAAATTTAACATAGTCTAAAAGTTGCTTTGGTCCTACCTAACAAAATTTAAAAGTAAAGCAAAACTTAAAAGACTCTAAAAGATAAAATTGTGTCTCAGTAACGTGACACTTTATAGAACAGAGTTCAAGAATATTTATAAGAATATAAAAATACTCATCTCCAAATAAAATGAAATTTACAATCCCTCTACTCAAATCAAAAATTACAAAGTATTATGCCCACCAGGTGGTGTAGTGGTTAAAATGCCAGACTCCCATGTGTTTTACAATGGTTTGAGTCCCAGATCCAGCAGTTTAAAACTCAGGCCGAGCGTGTGTGCATGCATCCCCAAAATTCTAAGAGCAGACTGAAGAATAAGGGATTGCAGCATGGCCATCTCTTCTGGGAGAGGGGGATGATTTCTCTCTCTATTTTTTTCCCTCTCTGTCTCTGTCTCTCCAGTGAGCACACATGCCTTATAGAAAAATCTTTCAAAAATTAAAAAAAAACTACAAAGTATTTAAAGAAGCAGAAAAATATGACCATTAATGAGAAAAAAAAAGTCTATCAGTTGAAATTTCTCTCTCTCTTTTTTTCCCTCTCTGTCTCTGTCTCTCCAGTGAGCACACATGCCTTATAGAAAAATCTTTCAAAAATTAAAAAAAAACTACAAAGTATTTAAAGAAGCAGAAAAATATGACCATTAATGAGAAAAAAAAAGTCTATCAGTTGAAACTCAGGATGGCAGAGACTAGAATTATTAGATAAAAACATTAAAATAGTTGTTACAACTGCATTCCATACTAATATTCAAAAAGTTAGAGGAACATTTAAGCATATTTGATAGAAACATGAAAGATAGGGAAGTGGGAGAACCAGCTGAATTTATAGATAAAAAATTGAGATAGTACCCTTGTCTGCAAATATGGTAGATTAGACATTGTAGGAGAAAATATTAGTGAACTTAAAAATATAGCAACAGAAGCTACCACCCAAAAAAATATAGAAAAAAGAACAAAATGTAATAAACAAGTAAATGAAATATGGAATAATTGACAAAGAATTGAAAAATCTGAAAATAGAGACAAATATAAAAATATTTAAAGAAATTTTGGTCAGTTTATTTCCCAAACTTGATGAAAACTATATATGCACAGATCCAAGAATCTCAACAAATTCCAAACAAAAGATACATTTACAAAGCTGCACCAGGGAACATTATCATCAAATGAAAACCAGTGACAAGGAAAATTTTAAAATCCATGAAAATAATACAGAACACAGACGTATAACCACAGGTATGTCAGTAGATTTGGTGTCAGAAGCAAATCTGACAATTTGTTGGAGCAATATCTTTAAATCACTGAAAAATACAGTGTCAACCTTGAAATTTCTTTTGCCCAATGAAGATACCTTTTGAAAATGAAAACAAGTAGCCCTTTTCAGATATATGAATGCTGAGGAAATTCATTACCTGTTGACCTGAACTATAATAAATGTTAAAAGAGGTCCTTCAAGTTGAAGGATAATGATATTTTACAGAAGCCAGGAGTTACACAAATAATTGAAGAATACTAGAAATCTTAGCTATACATATAAATATGAAGATGATTTCAATTTTTTTGTAATTAAAAATCTTTTTAAGTTTATTCATTTCTTCCATGGGGATAGAGAATGAGATGGAGGCATTCTAAAAGGGTCTTCACACTATGGCCCAACCCAACCCTCAACCAGCCAGGATCATGGCATGCCTATGTGTACCCAATGTGTGCACACAGAGAGAGACCTTGGGGTCTCTCTGCAGGTACCTTCCTGGTACCTTCCCATTTGGCCTCAGTATCATGAAAGGTTGCATCCCTGCTGTACCACTGTGGCTCAACCGAAGATGCTTTTTTATTATTTTAATGTTTTAAAAAGACATTGATAGTTTAAAGGAAAAATAATGAAAATGTATAAAACTATGTAAGATCAAAGTCAGAAAGGAAGACATAGAAATATAATGTTTTAAGGTTCTTACACTATTCCAAGGTAAAATTGTATATTTTGAATGTAGACTGTGATAAGTTAAAGAAAAATAAATGCTAATTATTTACAAACCTTGATCAGCTTTTTTAAATGGTGAAAGACAATAGAAAAATCCTCTTAAAGTATTTTTTAAGGACAGTTAAGGACCATTTATCAGAATTTAGGTGAGATACACAGCTTGTGAGATATACAATCCTATACCTTTCATAAATCTCTTCTCTATAGAGTCATGATACGAACACCTTATAATATAACCATTCCTTTTCTAGCCATCCAGTCTAAGGAAGAAATCAGACAAAGATCCAGACATGTGGAGAAACATTCCCAGTACAATATTACTTGTGAAAACAAAAAATAGAAGTTGGAAACAAGCTTAATGTTCTCCAAAATTGTTGAAATAAATTCTGGTGTAATCATTAATGACTTGTTATACAGACATTAAAATTAGGATTTAAATAGAATTAACTATACCTTGGAAATAAATTCATAATATATTAAGTGATGAAAATTTAAATATGTATAAAATAATCCCCCCTTTTGGTAAAAAATGAAATAAACTGGTGCATGTACATGAACACATCCAGAAAAATATCTAGGAGGAAATATAGAACACTGCTCAGTATCTCTGGTTGATAGAATTTCTAAATTTTTCTTGGTATTTGTTGTTGAAAAGCATTATTTTTACAGTAATTTATAAATTAATGGAGATATTTCCATTTGGGAAATATACTTTCTAAGATTATTTTTTTCTCTTAGTAATGTATTTTAATGTGTCCTGAATCTTTAATCAGAAATTTATTTTCATTATAGGATATATCACATTGTTGAGAAAGGAAAAATGTTTTCTAGAAATGATTGAATTTTATTTTTCTTTCAACCCATCCCAGAACATAGTTATGATAAATTTTGTTGTTGTTGTTTATTTCCCTGAGTATTAGGTATTGTAGAGCTGAGCCCTTGTTATCAGGATCACTTTGCAAACTGGATTTTATTTTATTTTACTACTTGGTCATTTTTTTTTAACTACTTAACCATTTTTAAAGTGAATTCATATCATTTTCATGGCATTACATTTGGTATACATGAATGGAAATTCTGAAAATTCAAAGTGGATGAATATAGAGGATTTAATGTTAAGTGAAGTGAACCAGACATTGAAAGACACACACTGTATATACCCATTCTATATGCATCAAATGTCTGGAGGCCATGGCAGAAATGGGAAGATTCAGAGATATGATAGCAGAGGGGATAGAAACCAGAGACTGTAAGGGAGGGGAGTGGGTGGTAGAGGCCGGATGGGAGGAGCAAAGGAAAGAAACATTTAACAGACAAAAGACTGTAAAGTCCTCTATTTAAAAAAAAATCTGTAATTTTTGCTTTATAAAAATAAAAAATAAAAAAAAGAGGTAATCCACCATCCCATCAAGAAATAATCAGATCACCACCTTGATAGATCATGTAATGTGGAGACCATGTTTTCTAAACAACCAACTTCAGTAAGAGCCAAATCTTAGAGCTAGATTGTAGTCCAACTAGTCTGTAGGTTCTCTCTTAGCACGAATTAATCCAAATAGTCTGGCAGGATCATCATGAATATTTTCCTCTATTGCCTGGCTTTCTGAAGTGAAACCATCTACCAAAGAGGTCTTAGAAATGCTGGCATGTGTTGCATATAATTGCCCATCTTCATTCTTGTCTGATAAAGGAGTATTCTGTTTCCTCGGCTTTCTGCGTTTCCCCTTAAAGCTGTGATCAAGGGAGGCATAGCACATCTGTGATTCAGCGATTGCCTAAAAAGAAAAGTATGTCAATTTTTTATGATTAGTCTGTTCTTTAATAGATGAATTCTAGAAATTTCTATGGCTTATGGAAAATAAGTAACTTCTTTGTGAACTTCTGCTACCCTATTTTGCCAAATTTGTCAGTTAGAATGACAAAACAAAAAACAATAGTCAATGCAAGACTTTTGAGTTGGGGGAAAAAAAGGCTTATATGAAACTTTTTCCTGGAATTTTGTTCCTTATACTGAAAATGTATATAAATATTTCAGATTGACTCTCACCTGTCCCTACCTCTACCTCCAGCTCAGGTAGCTCTTCTCATGCCTTACATTATTCTTATCAAATAACTGTAATACATACTCCAATTGTTAAAGCAGAAACAAGCATGATAGGAAAGAACATAACAAATCACAAGGTTTACCTCATATGTGCTTAACAATTGGTCATTTAATAGTCCCCAAGTTTACTATATTTTTAAGATTCAGTAGTATAAAGAGAACACTGACTTTTTATGTGACTGGCATCTGGCAAATAATTAAATTACCCATATTTCTCTATTATTTCCTTCCTGTTTGTCTGTCTATAGATCCCCTTTAAGCTTGTTAATTTTTTATAATTATTTAATTTTATTTATTATTATTATTTTAATTTGTTATAGGGTACAATGTATTCACTAGAGAGAGACTGGGCTGGGGGGTGGGAGAGAATGAGAAAGCAAGTCGCCAGGTCTGAGACTTGAACTGTGGTCGTCCATGTGGGAGTCCAGTGCCTTAACTACTACACCACCTGCTGGCACCAAAGAGCAGACGTTTTAAAGATATTTTTAGATTTTGCATAATTTCTATAAACTACACACAGCTCAAAGGAAGCTGTATAATTCACATGTAAATAGTAACTTCTATTCTGAACTCTCAATATCTTACAACTAAAGTGCAGTGAATATCTTCTTTTTTGAGTTTTTTTAAATTATGGATTCAGCAGATCATATTATAGCATGTGAGGTTTTTTTTTGATACCTTTTAATCTACAAATATATTTTACAATCAACTGAACCTCAAAAGACAAATTTGGTGACTTTGTTTTTTTTTTTTTTTTTTCCAATCTTCACAACATCTTTGTTTCTTGAATAAATATTTTAAAAAGTCTGATTTCTGGGAACCAGCAGTTAGCGTAATGGCTATGTCGCTGGACTCCCACGTAGTCGGCCACGGTTCGCGTCCCGGACCCGGTGGCTTAAAACTCATGCCGGGTGCGTGTGCATGCGTGCCCAAGATCCCGAGAGGAGAATGGAGGAGAAGGGATTGCAGCGTGACCATCCCCTCTGGGGGGTGATTTCTCGCTTTCTGTCTCTATGTCTCTCTCTGTCTGTCTGGCGAGCACACGCGCCCTGTAGCAAAAACCTCTCCAAAAAAAAAAAAAAAAGAAAAAGAAAAAAAAAAGTCTGATTTCTTAGGTGGTTTTTTATTAAAAAACAAACAGAAAAACAGAAAATATAACAAAACAAAAAACCCAGAGAGAGAAATTCTACCTGAATAGAATTTTCCAAGATGTGACCCATTATAGGGGAGAAGAGAAATTCTTCATCTTTTGCAAGCATTTTTAAAATGGAATACTAATACACAGGAAAGTGGGGAGGTAATACATTTACAGTTTGTTACCCAAGGCCTACTGGTCACTCACACATAGTAATTGCTCAAGAAGTGCCAGCGCGGTTACTATCTCTAGGCAGTAGCCAGAGACCTACAAGCCGTATGAGTATATCTTATGTCTAAGACCATAACTATAGAACTTGGATTACAATTTACATTGAATTTCTTTTTTAAATCAGAGTATTAAGTTTTATATACAACTAATTTATCTTATATGTAAAGGCTCTCTTCTCTCTCTTTCTCTCTGTCCCTCCTGCCTCCCCATCTCTTTGATGAATCTCTGACATCTAGGTCGTGTGAATATCGTACACATTACACTGTTATATTTATCTTAGTGATATATAGTTTTCAGTCTGAAAGACAAAGCTTAATTGAGAATGATCCCATTATCCTTTCAAATCTATTGCCTTTGTAATCATACACAATGTTGACTCTGGAGTGTGCTCTGAATTCTGTTCACTTGCCTATGCATTTAGAGCACAGGTCCCAGAACTTGATACCTGTTCAGACTGCAAATTTTTTTTTTTTTAAGAATTATTTTATTTAAATTTATTTATTTTAATTTGACCAGAGAGGAAGAGAGAGAGAGAGAGAGAGAGAGAGAGAGAGAGAGAGAGAGAGAAAGAAAGAAAGTAAGTGAGAAGCCAAGCCACCAGGTCCGTTACTCAAACCATGGTTGGCCATGTGGGAGTCCAGTACCCTTAACTACAATGTCACCTGCCAACCCCCAGACTGCAAAATTTCTAACCAGTACTTTAGGTGTGTATCAGAATGCACTGTGCTTATACATCTGCAGTATGTGTGGGCGCTTCAGCTAGACTGAACCTGACTTCTGATACAGAAAGCAGTACTTACCTGTGCAGACGGGGAGGCTTCCTCCATCTCACTGGCAAATCTCTCAGGCCGTGCTTTCATTTGTTCATAGCAGTTTTCATCTATTGGTTCTTGGGAGTTGAAAAGATTGTGATTCACAGTGTTAAAGGGGAAAATGCTGGCACAAACAAAGTATGTGATCCAAACAGCTCTTAGTTGTAAATAGAAAACCCTCAAGAGTGATTGAATTTAGTGTTTCTAGTGGAGATATGAGAAGGAAGGAAGCTCAGACTGTTACCTATCAATCACACAGTGAAAGCTTTTGTCCTATAGCATTGATGATAAGGCAAAAAGAACTTCAAGGGCTGGATATTGGTAGAGTGGTAAAAGGCGATGCTCTGTGAGGCTGACCCATTTGGTAAGGATCAGGCTTTGCATCAGGAGACTTCCCTGAGTTCACCAGGCACCTGCATGCCCAGGATCTGGGATGGGCTGGGGATGGATCATGGTGTCCAGACCTTGTCAGGAAACTATCTTGCTCTCTGACTCTCTTGCATATAGAATGAATGAATGAATAATAAGTGAATCTTGAAGTAAGATTATATTAATATTTTAAAGAATTATTTAATTTGATTTCATATTGTTTAAAAAAATCACCACAGAGAAAGAGACAGGGGGGAAGTAAGAAAGCAAGCTGCCAGGTTCATGGCCACATGGTTGGCCATGTGGGCATCCAGTGCCTTAACCACCATGCCACCTGCTAGCCTCTAGATTATATTAATTTCATGATTCCACTGCAAGACATGATAGTGTCTACTCAAACCACCATTGAGATGGTAAAGATCCTATGAGGTAAAGAACTGCATGTTCTCTGCTTCTGAGGTAGGATTCAGTGGTGCATGGTGACACAAAGCATGGTGCACACAGATCCATGGCTGCAGTTTGTTTTCTGTTCCACGAGCCAGAAGTCTCCCTTGGTGACAGTTGAAACCCAACAGCCTAATTTTGAAAAAGAGGGCTCAGATTATGATTTAGCTCCTTCAATTAGTGACAGGACAGCTCACCAGGCTGTCCTAAGGGTCTGGGGCTGCAAGTATTTTGGGGCTGTGTACACTGTCCAACAGCCAGTGGAACATTTTAATTGAATCATCCATATTTTTATTCCCCCATATGAATGACTCACTCATAGCCTGGCCAGGACCTGGCAGGAACATGAATTAAACCAATTTGACCCCGAAGAGAGAAAGATATATTTACTATAACAAACAAAAGGTACTGAATGATTATTCAACCCTTTCTGAAAAACGACACAAGGGTTTATGAAGGAGTGTTTCTCAGATTATGCCTCATGGACCAGCCACATCAAAATCACCTGGGGTCTTTGTTAAGCATCAGATTTCTAAGTTCCATCTGAGACCTAACCAGAATCTGTGCCTGTGACACTGGCTTACTTAGGTGTAGAAATCACAGCTGCAGTGGGCAGTGAACCCCCAGCATGCATAAGAATTTAAGTCTTCAAGTGTTAAAGGTAAGCACTACAATTCTGTGAATTGAAGCAGAAGGACAAATTGCTATTATTTTTAAGCTTATTTCACGAGAGAAAGAGAGACTGGAACCCTCTCCAAGGTCTGGCCATGACTTGATCCCCCTCTTCTCACCCCAGTCTTCCAGCCAGCCAGGACCATCAGTATACCTGTAGGTAGTGAGCACACTGGCTTATTCAGGTGGACCTAGGATCCAAACCTAGGGCTTTCCCACACTGCTCACTGTGCCGTGGCACACACTGTAGGAGCAGTATGTGATACGGAAGCTGTCCTGGGGTACACCACCGGGGACAGACCAGGGAGATTAGTTTTAACAGTATATTCTTGAAAAATAGGTTCTGAGTCCTTAGTGTGCAGAAATTAAAGGACCCTTTACAATGGAGGCAAAGCCAAAAATAAATTCTTGAATCCTATAATATTTAACATTCCTAATTTGAACCGGATTCCGGACTGTTTTGATATATAGATATTCAAATAAATTAGTAACATACTGGAAAGCTTTGTGTTTGAGACTTGTGGGTCAATAGGAGTTAACCCCAAAGTCTCCCATCATGAGTGGGATGAATATTTGCAGGGAGAAGGGAAGCGTCTCTCATCAGAGCTCTGGATCGGACCAAGGTTATCTGTTTTGAGGAATTTAGGCTGTTTTGTTATTAGGTGGTTGAAGAAGTTCAAGTCATAAGGAATGCTGAGATTTGAAAAGCTCTTATTAAATAAAAACAAAAACAAAGGACCAGCAGTTAGCGTAATGGCTATGTCACTGGACTCCCACGTAGCTGACCACGGTTCGTGTCCCGGACCCAGTGGCTTAAAACTCACGCCGGGTGCGTGTGCGTGTGTGCCCAAGATCCCGAGAGGAGAATGGAGGAGAAGGGATTGCGGCGTGGCCATCCCCTCTGGGGGGTGATTTCTCGTTTTCTGTGTCTCTGTCTCTCTCTGTCTGTCTGGCCAGCATGCACGCCCTATAGCAAAACCTCTTTTTTTTTTTTTTTTTTTTTTAGAACAAAAACAAATGTATCAGCCACACAGAGGTGAGTCAGTGCTGCTTTCCTCCTACCTGCCATCCATGCAGCCCAGGCTCTCTACTTAAAAAGAACTAGTTAAAACACAGGAAATGAGAGAAAGAGTTCATTGTTCCAGATCATCACTGTAGATTTGCTTTTGTATACAGAGCACAAAGCGCTATTTCTGAGGACCATTTTATGTTCCAGAAATAGCTTTATTTCATAGAATTCAGTGTGCGTCAAAATGACGGTAACGTAGTCTTCCTGTATTCTCATTACTACCAGGGTGAAATGAAAAGGATATAGAAAAACAGGATGTTGTTTTACACTGAATATCATAATATAATTTATAATATAGAGCTTTGGAAACATGGCCTAAATAAGGTGTAAATATATGGGAATTTATGGGTATTGTTGGGATACTTAAATGTGATTGTGATCTTAAAAAAAAGATACCTTGGGACCCAGAGGTGGCACGGTAATTAAGGTGCTAGACTCCCACATGGCTGACTGTGGTTTGAGTCCTGGACCCAGCAGCTTGAAAATCATGCCAGGCATGTGAGTGTGCATGCTCAAATTCCTAAGAGGAGAATGGAGAAGGGACTGCAGTGTGGCCATCCCCCTGGGGGGTGATTTCTCACTTTCTCTCTCTCTGTCTTTCTCAGGGGAGCACAAGTGCCCTATGGCCAAAACAGTAGCAATAACAACAACAAAACAACTCAAAGCAACTACCTTAAATTCTTTGAGGAATTAAGTGGGATTTATTTAATTTATTGATTAATTTATAAAAAATAAACCTTACCTGGGATTATGTCATCTAAATTACCATAAATTGGTGTGTCTTCAATATAATATTCAGCATTCCTATAATAAGGAAGAATAATTTATCTTATTAGAGTCCACATTGCATAAAGTTCATGACTAATTTCTCAGATAAATTTAATACTGAGCAAGCCTTAACCAACCAAGGTAGATGTGT
>NW_006203439.1:491716-492633 GCF_000334495.1 Tupaia belangeri chinensis
ACCAGAATCTGTGCCTGTGACACTGGCTTACTTAGGTGTAGAAATCACAGCTGCAGTGGGCAGTGAACCCCCAGCATGCATAAGAATTTAAGTCTTCAAGTGTTAAAGGTAAGCACTACAATTCTGTGAATTGAAGCAGAAGGACAAATTGCTATTATTTTTAAGCTTATTTCACGAGAGAAAGAGAGACTGGAACCCTCTCCAAGGTCTGGCCATGACTTGATCCCCCTCTTCTCACCCCAGTCTTCCAGCCAGCCAGGACCATCAGTATACCTGTAGGTAGTGAGCACACTGGCTTATTCAGGTGGACCTAGGATCCAAACCTAGGGCTTTCCCACACTGCTCACTGTGCCGTGGCACACACTGTAGGAGCAGTATGTGATACGGAAGCTGTCCTGGGGTACACCACCGGGGACAGACCAGGGAGATTAGTTTTAACAGTATATTCTTGAAAAATAGGTTCTGAGTCCTTAGTGTGCAGAAATTAAAGGACCCTTTACAATGGAGGCAAAGCCAAAAATAAATTCTTGAATCCTATAATATTTAACATTCCTAATTTGAACCGGATTCCGGACTGTTTTGATATATAGATATTCAAATAAATTAGTAACATACTGGAAAGCTTTGTGTTTGAGACTTGTGGGTCAATAG
Organism: Tupaia belangeri chinensis; assembly: GCF_000334495.1. NCBI lineage: Eukaryota > Metazoa > Chordata > Mammalia > Scandentia > Tupaiidae > Tupaia > Tupaia belangeri. Next base: position 492,368 of record NW_006203439.1, read on the forward strand.
GAGTTAACCCCAAAGTCTCCCATCATGAGTGGGATGAATATTTGCAGGGAGAAGGGAAGCGTCTCTCATCAGAGCTCTGGATCGGACCAAGGTTATCTGTTTTGAGGAATTTAGGCTGTTTTGTTATTAGGTGGTTGAAGAAGTTCAAGTCATAAGGAATGCTGAGATTTGAAAAGCTCTTATTAAATAAAAACAAAAACAAAGGACCAGCAGTTAGCGTAATGGCTATGTCACTGGACTCCCACGTAGCTGACCACGGTTCGTGT
>NW_006203439.1:493053-496542 GCF_000334495.1 Tupaia belangeri chinensis
TTTAAAAAAAAAAAAGAACAAAAACAAATGTATCAGCCACACAGAGGTGAGTCAGTGCTGCTTTCCTCCTACCTGCCATCCATGCAGCCCAGGCTCTCTACTTAAAAAGAACTAGTTAAAACACAGGAAATGAGAGAAAGAGTTCATTGTTCCAGATCATCACTGTAGATTTGCTTTTGTATACAGAGCACAAAGCGCTATTTCTGAGGACCATTTTATGTTCCAGAAATAGCTTTATTTCATAGAATTCAGTGTGCGTCAAAATGACGGTAACGTAGTCTTCCTGTATTCTCATTACTACCAGGGTGAAATGAAAAGGATATAGAAAAACAGGATGTTGTTTTACACTGAATATCATAATATAATTTATAATATAGAGCTTTGGAAACATGGCCTAAATAAGGTGTAAATATATGGGAATTTATGGGTATTGTTGGGATACTTAAATGTGATTGTGATCTTAAAAAAAAGATACCTTGGGACCCAGAGGTGGCACGGTAATTAAGGTGCTAGACTCCCACATGGCTGACTGTGGTTTGAGTCCTGGACCCAGCAGCTTGAAAATCATGCCAGGCATGTGAGTGTGCATGCTCAAATTCCTAAGAGGAGAATGGAGAAGGGACTGCAGTGTGGCCATCCCCCTGGGGGGTGATTTCTCACTTTCTCTCTCTCTGTCTTTCTCAGGGGAGCACAAGTGCCCTATGGCCAAAACAGTAGCAATAACAACAACAAAACAACTCAAAGCAACTACCTTAAATTCTTTGAGGAATTAAGTGGGATTTATTTAATTTATTGATTAATTTATAAAAAATAAACCTTACCTGGGATTATGTCATCTAAATTACCATAAATTGGTGTGTCTTCAATATAATATTCAGCATTCCTATAATAAGGAAGAATAATTTATCTTATTAGAGTCCACATTGCATAAAGTTCATGACTAATTTCTCAGATAAATTTAATACTGAGCAAGCCTTAACCAACCAAGGTAGATGTGTTCGTGTGTAAATGAGTAAATCCTCGTGTGTGTGTGTGTGTGTGTGTGTGTGTGTGTAAATTCCAAAGTTGAGTTTTGGACTTTCAGGGAATAATGATTAAAAAATACTTATGCAGCATTCACTGTTTATTGGATGCTACATGAAGTTCATTTCATATATTCATTTAGTTTTTACAATAATTCCAACAAGTAGGCACAATATCATTCCTATTTTGCAGATAAGGAACTTGAGAGACAGAGGTTATACAACTTGGTCAAGATCATAAGTACTAAATAGCAGAGTTGGAATTAGAACCTAGTGACCTATGGTTTTTTTAAGTTTATTTATTCATTTTCTCTATAAGTGAGGCAACAGAGAGAGGCAGACAGACAGACAGCACCCCAATGAGGTCTTGATGCCATGATTCAACCCCAGCTTCAGCCAGCCCCGGATCACAGGCAAGTGTGGACTTGGTGTACTCAGAGAGGTGTCTGGACTTGAACTAGGAACCTTCTCAGGTGATGTTGCTGCTCAGAGCACCCTGTTTTACTGCTACATTACCATCTGGATCCCTATCTGTGTTCTTAACTGCACACTGTCTGCTTCTTTACTTACCCAGAACATCACTTTGAGCAGCCCTTTTAAAAAACTGTTTACTGGGACCAGGAGCTGGCGTAAGGGTGCGTAAGGGTTATGTCTCTGGACTGCCACATGGCCGACTACAGTTCAAGTCCCAGTCCCAGTAGTTTAAAACTTACACCAGGATTGCGTGTGTGCTTCCATGGAGGACAATGGAAGAGAAGGGCTGCTGGTGGTGTGGCCATCTCCTCTGGGTGAGGGTGTGGTGATTGCTTTCTCTGCCTCTCTCTCTAGTGAGTGCATGCACCGTATAGCAAAAATCTCTCTTAAAATGGTTTATTAAGCAAATATTGCAGACTTGGTTGGCAGATGAGTTACAGCGATTGATCATCTATGTCCAGATGCTGGATTAGGTGTTTTACCTATGTTATATCAAAAACCCAGGGAAATCCTGCAAAAATATCATGATTATTCTCTACTTTACTGAGGAGGAGTCTGAGATTAAAACGGATTAATTTATCTTTCTTAAGTTTATGTGTGATATCAATTTTGAAACACTTCCTCTATGCCAGGGCTCATTAAATCCTCAGGACAATCCTATCAGGTGTATTTTTTTATACCTGCTGTACGTATAAGGAATTTGCAACTTAAAGAGTTTAGTTACGTTGTCCACAGGCACGCAGTCAATAACTGGCAGTGCTAGGATGGGAATGCAAGCTCAGTCCTAAAGCCCTGTGCTCTGTCTGCGTCTTGAAATCATACAGAAGGTGATACAGTTCAAAGGCTGGAGGGAAATAGTACAGGGACCATCGTTTTGTCCCCTTTCAGTCCAGAGAGCTGACGAGAATATTTGTTATTGTTATATAATTACATTTCTTTCTAGCCTCATGCGAGTGATGCTATTAGGATTACAGGAGATATCCTACATTGTCAGTAGATTGTCATCCTACCAGTGTCATTCTACCATTGACAATGGCCCTAAGGACCAGCTTTCACAGTGGCAAGCTGGGAATAAAGAATTCTGTCAGTGAGAGCGTCATTTCATAAGACGGAAACAATAGCTTTAACTTTGAGATTACCTGTCACTGATAGCTGGAGAGAACTCCATTAAAAGAAAAAAGTTAGTTTTACAGGCCAGCCAGTGGTGTGGTGGTTAGGATGGCTGGGTCTTATATGCCCATGGCACGATTTGAATCCTAGACCTAGTGGTGTGGAAAACATACTAGGTGCATGTGCATGCATGCCCATAATCCCAGAGGGTACTGAAAAAGAAGGGATTGCACTTGGGGGTGCTTTCTCACTTTCCCTCTCTCTCCTATAGCAAAATTTTAGAAAAATGAAATAAAAAGAAAATTAAAAAGTACTCTTATCTCAAAGTATAGTATAGCACCTATATTATGCTTCTGAAAGAAGAGTACCTATGTGTAAGTAGTAAGTAGGTATGCTTAAATTACAGTTCACATGGCTGGACAGTGGCACAGGGATAAAATGTGGGTTCTGGGATCCCGTCTGGGGACCTCCCTGAAAGTGCTGACCATGTACTCGCCCATGATCTGGAACTGGTTGGATTATGACATCGAGACTCTTTTGGGGATGCTGTCTCTGTCACTCTTGGTCATAGAAAAAAAATTCTTAAAAGAAACAGAATAATACATGTATGAAATGTTTTGAAAACTCCATGGCTTGAAACAGATGCTGGTGGGGCCAGCAGGTGGTGTGGTATTTAAGGGCACTGGACTCCCACATGGCCAACCGCTAATTGAGTCCTGGACCTGGCAGCTTGCTTTCTCACGTTCCCTTGCTCTCACTCTCTACCTCCCTGGTCAAATTAAAATAAATAAATAAAGTTAAAAAAAATTCTTTAAAAAGACAGATGCTGGCATGTATTTTGCATATCTGGCAACAAAGGAACTCGTTTGCACCCTCTCTTTAC
>NW_006203439.1:496573-509522 GCF_000334495.1 Tupaia belangeri chinensis
CTCTGGTAATTCAATACAGCTTAATACTGTGATACAGAGTAGAATGTGGTCCCTGCTCATTGTTTTTGTCTGGCTATGCAGAGACTATAATAGCAAAAGGTGAAGAATTTTTAATAAGACAATCCATCCATTTTCCTAGCCCGCATAGATAGCAGATATAACCTGCAAAGGATAAATCATGTCAAAAAATGAATATCGTTTCACTTCCTATGAATGAAAATAAGACATGATTTATAATGCAGTGCCCTGTGTCTACAGGCTGGTCTAAAATGATTAATCATCTTAAATAAACTATTACTCCAGGAGCAGTTGCCTAACAAATAAATTAAAAAAAAAATTTTCACTTAGCAATGCTAAATAGCTTCAGCCTATGGCAAATATGTAATAAACTTTCAGAATACATGTTTCTCAGTATTTTATGTAGAAAATTAATTACTTTGTAAAATAAATAAATGAGCTTATATCTGAAAGGCTGGTGTACTTCTGAATTTTAGGCCTGCTCAAACTCTATTGCTGTAAACATGTCTGAAATAGTCTTCTAATTAATAAGTTTATTTATTGACAGTCCAAAAATTTAAAATATTTATATATTTTACTATGGCCAAAATGTTGTGCTTTCACTTATATTTTATCTAGTCCCTAATTTTATTTTTATTAATGTCTTATTATTATCTAGTAAGGTACCTTTTAAAATCCTCAAATATTTGAGAATATAAGTTGATTTAAATAAATTTAAATTCGATGTTTTTAAAAAAAACTATCACTTCCACCTGAAAGATCTTAGACTTTATAGTTTCAATTGTCTCGTTTCTAAAGCAACGTTGAACTAGTTGATCTTTTTTTTTCAGCTCCCACATTCTCTGATGTAAATATAGGATTCCAACATCCAAATAAAAGTGAAAGACATTTCTTCAAAACTAAATCAAGCTATTTTAGGGGTCCAGAAAGTTGTCAAAATGAGAAATGAGCAAGCTTAGGGCTTTATCAAAAGTTGATTTTGGTAAATGGTAACTTGATTTGCTTAATAGACATTTATTTGAATAGACGGAAATGTAAGTTTGGGCTCTATTGGCATATAAACATTATTGAAATCCATGAGAGGGCACAAATTTATTTATGGAATGAGTATATAGAGAGAAGTTGACTAGATGAGCCCCAGCCACTCTGATGTTTAGGGTTCAGGAACCCAGCTAAGGAAAAGGAGGGAACTGCTGGTAAGAGAAGAGGAAGACAGACAAAGGGGTGTGGCTCGGAGCCTGAGAAGCAGGGGTTTCAAGGAGAGTGTCCGCATGTCATATACGACTATGTATCTGGTCAGCGAGATGATTTGACCACGTGCAGTTCATTGACCCTGATCAGAGCACAGTCAGTGGATTATTGGGGACAGAAGATGGAACAGAGCAGTTTCTAAAAAAGAAGAGACAGGGAAGCCAGCAAATGTAGACGGAATAGATGGATCTTCTTGGTTTTGCTGTAAAGAGGACAGGGCAATGGAGAGAGGTAACTATAGGATGATCCAGTATCAAGGGAGCATTTTTTTTAGTCTTTGTTTTGTTTTAAGGTACAGACAATATGGTCTTTTAGATATTAATGACAATCAGGGGCTGGCAGATAGTGTGGTAGTTAAGGCATTGGACTTCCCAGAAGGCCAACCATGGTTCAAGTCCTAGACCTTGTGGCTTCTTTCTGACTCTCCCTCTCTCTGTCTCTCTCTGGTAAAATTAAAATAATGATAATAATATGGGGACCAGCAGATGGTGTAATGATTACATTGCTGGATACCATGTAGTCCACCACAGTTCAAGCCCGAACCCAGTGGCTTAAAACTCATGATGAGCACATGTGTATGAGTACCCAAAATTCTGAGAGGAGAATGGAGAAGGGATTGAAGTACAGCCATCCCATCTGGGGAGGGGGGTGATTTCTTGTTTTCTGTCTCTCTGTCTCTGTGTCTCTGGTGAGTACACATGCCTTATAGCAAAAATCTCTCTCTCAAAAAAGGATAACAAATATAAATAAAAAAATCTTTAAAAGTTAAAAAATATAATAATGAAAATTATATAAGAGGGACAAAAAAGGTAAAACAAAAGGAAAAAGGAAAAGTTGCTAGAGTGATGTATTCCTAAGGCTTAGAGGACTAGTGGTGCATTCCTTGAGGCTTTGATTGTGGTTGTTTGTACATTAAAGTGAATAGGAGGCTGGAAAACCAAGACAGCTGGTTACATGTGCATCTGTGATGGCTTCATCTGCATACCTGCTTGGAAGTGTGATCTGTCAGAGAAGGCTACACAGGGGTTCTGCTGTCATGAGGATTACCAATTCTGAGAACAGGTCAAGACTAGGTATAAGACTAAAGGTCTGTTTAAGTGACTAGTTTTATTTTTATATATGCGTGTGTGTGTGTGTGTGTGTGTGTGTGTGTGTGTGTGTGTGTGTGTGTATATATGTTAAATTACTATATAATATATAATAATTTAACTTTATATATTTACTTTAATTATTTTTATATATATATATAAATACACATACATACACACACACACACATATATATATATATATAACTTAACTTTATTTATATATTTACTTTAATTTGACCATAGAAGGACAGAGTGAAAGAGAGAGAGAAAGTGCAAGCTGCCAGGTCTGGGACTCAATCTAGATTTGGCCATGTGGGAGTCTGGCGCCCTTAACCACCATGCCACCTGCTGGTCCCGCAACTAGTTATATTTAATTAGCATATTTAGCAAAGGAGAGAAATGAAGAGGATTTCTGTACTGCAGAACTCCAGGAGTTCAAGAAATCACTGTAAGGTAGAAAAGTAGCTCAGTGTGATACTTCGTGATAAAAGAACCCCCAGAGTCATCCAAAAGCAGCCCAGGAGAAGCTGCTGGGAGTTTGTCCTCAGCTTTGTGAAAGAGACTCTGAAAACTATAGAACTGCAATAAGCTTAAAGTCATTGTAAACTTGTACCCCTTTGCTTAATTAGTGGGTTCCAATACATAGCAAGTGGGCAAGAAGTTTCTTAGACTTTAATTTTCATCCATTAAAGCAGTATATATATTTTTTATCAGCTAACCTCTGTATGTAAAGTATAATATTATAACCTATATTTTTTTCACATAAAACTGAAGTTTTTAATGTTCAGTCATTTTCTCAAGACTACAACTGTGGGGCCAACAGGTGGCTTCGTGGTGAAGGCACTAGACTCCAACATGGTTGACCATGGTTTGAGTTTTAGACCTGGTGGCTTGAAGCTCATATTGGGTGGCTGTGTGGGTGTGCCCAAAATCATCCTGAGAGGAGAATGGAGGAGAAAGGATTGTGGCATGGTCATCCTCCTGGGGTTGATTTCTCGCTTTCTGTGTCTCTGTCTCTCCTGTGAGCGCGTACACTCTATAGCAAATATCTCTTAAAAAGAAAGATTACAAATATACTAATTATAAGCTTGATTAAAATAGAGAATTGTCTACATCTCACACCTGCGATATTCTAATTATAAGTTTGATTAAAATAGAGAATTGTCTACATCTCACACCTGCGATATTCCCACTACATTATCCTCCTAGTACAGATCAAAAGAATTGACCAAAAAGTTAACTATTAGGAAATGTTCATTTGAATTTTTATTAGATTTAGATACTGTGTTGCCCTTAAAGTAACCATGTTCCTGACCGGCTAGCTCAAGAAGGGTAGAAATTTGGGGAAGCAGGAAGATAAGATCAGGGAAGCAATTGCTTTCTCTCCAGCTTTGCTCCCCAGCTAAACTGATATCAAGTAGAGGCAGGGAGAGAGGGCAATGAGGAACCCAGCCTGATGGGAGTTTAGCTTCCTTCTACCAGTCACAAACCATTTTGGAACTGAAGAGACATCAGTAATTCTAGCCCCATCTAAAAAAAGATTAGACCTTATTTCCCTTTGCTCTGTTTTAGTGTTTTAAATTTTAAGGACTGGAAATAGTTTTATTTCTGTTTTTCTTTTTTTTTTTTTTCCTAGAACTTCCATGCCCCCCTACAAAAAGTTATTGTTATTCCCAAGCCACATAATCAAGAGAAATAGACAAGCTATGAAGTATATGCTTAAACTGGTGAATTAACATGTCACTCCCCTTTTATGGATAAAATCTTCATTGTATATTCAAATGTTGCCTAAATGGAGATTTATTATAATAGATTCTTAACGTTTTGAGGGAAGGATCTCTGTCTTTCTATCTATCTACTGTGGCAGAACTGTGTTCTAGTGGCTTTGGGCTGACCCAGTTCTCCTTTCTTGTAATTCTCAGGAACAACTATAACTTGTAATTCTCAGGAACAACTGTAGAATGGGCTGGAAATACAACATCTGGGACAGAAAGGAGCTGGTTGGAACTTCGGGATTTTCTAACAGTTCCTGTAAAAACAGGGCATTCTTCAATGGTTTAGCTCAACATCTCTTGTTATCCTGTGGTGTAAGAACTCGTCAGACTGTCTTATGGATCTTATAACTGAAGTGTAAGTGAAGCAGGTGCCTGTAAGATTCCTTCTATCCTGGGCAGCTTTCCTAAGCCTTGAGAATCTGGCTTGCGATGCCTGTTGGGCTCCTATTGTCCCTGCTGCCTCTCTGTAAGTGTAATTCTCTTTATGTAATTGTTCTAGCTCCCAGACTCGGGCATGTGGTTAATGTGTGCACCCAAGATGCAGTGTAATGAGGTGTTCGCACTTCTGTTCCTGGGTGGGTGGCAGAGTGATGATCTTCACTGTTCTTTTTACAGTTGGAGTCCTCCCTTAGGGCTGGTAATCAGTTTGTAACTGTCTAGCATAATGCCTGTTTGTTGGGTGAATATTTAGTGAATGAAAGAAACAGCCTCTTTTCCACATTTGCTCTACAGCTAAGAATCTTTTTGCATTGCAATATATATACATATATTTTTAATAGGGCTTGTGTACTCACCAGAGAGACAGAAAGAGAGAAATCATCCCCCAGAAGGATGGCCACACTGCAATTCCTTCTACATTCTCCTCTCAGGATTTTGGGCATTCATGCACATGTGCCCAGCATGAGTTTTAAACCACTATTCCAGGACTTAAACCATGGTTGACTATGTGGGAGTCCAGCAGCAATGTAACCATTATGCCATTTACTGGTCCCTTATTTTTGTTTGTTTGTTTGTTTATTTTTTAAATCAATTTTCACTTCCAAGTTCTTTTATCCTAATTTTAAAGCCACCAACCTGGTCTTTAACTAAATGATTAAACCACAAGTCTTTCTATCACAACGCATCTCCATTGCTCCTCAAATAGTAAGTATCACACATTAATCATCATGGGAATTAACTTCTATTATATGGTTATATAGAATTTTCTTTGTCGTGTTGTTTGCTGTAACATACAAAAGAGTGAGTAGCAAATTGTTCAGTTTTTTTTTTTGAGAGGATTTTTGCTATAGGGCGCATGTGCTCACCAGAAAGAGAGAGAGAGACAGAAAGAGAGAAATCTCCCCAGGCTGGGATGGCCATGCCACAATCCCTTCTCCATTCTCCTCTCTAGATCTTGAGCATGCACGCACACGTGCCTGGTGTGAGTTTAAGACACCAACCAGTTCTGAGACTCAAACTGCGGTCGACTACATGGAAGTCCAGTGACCTAGCAATTATGGCAACTGCTGGTCCCACAAATTGTTCTTGATACAAACTAATGACTTGAAAATCACCCTACATTGAAGAAAACAAAAGCAGGGTGTAGTGGCCTGCACCTGAAGTTCCAGGTACTCAGGAGGTTGAGACAGGAATATTGGAACAGAGAGACCTTGTCTAAAAAATACCATACACATGGGACCAGCAGGTGGCATGTTGTTAAGGTGCTGGACCCCCACATAGTTAACCATGATTCGATTCTTGGGCCCAGTGGCTTGAAAATTACACTGGGTATGTGTGTATGTGTGTGTCCAAAATCCCGAGAGGAGGATGGAAGAGAGGAGATCATGGCCTGGCCATCTCTCCTAGAGGTGATTTCTCACTTTCTCTCCTTGTCTCTGTCAATCTCTGGTAAGCCTGTATGCCCTACAGCAAAAACCTAAGAAATCAAAAACACTGTGGTCACGTGTGTATGTTCACACATACACTCCACAAAAAAATTAAAGAATGGTAAGAATAGTCATAAAAATAAAGATGTATGTGTATGTGTGGATGGGAATGTGTCTATTTACAGCCTAGATCCTGAATTTACCAGACATTTTCACATAGAAAGATTATTATTTTTTTAAAAAAAAAGAAGAAAAAGGCCTTTTAGAGGACAATGACTTATATTCTTATACTACCCAGTGAGAAAGCTCTGTGTTTTTCAAATACCTTTCAATCTTTCATTTCAGAAAGTTCTCGAAGAGCCCTCTAGGAAATTCTCACACTCCTAAACCAGAAATCTCCAACATAATGACACATTTGGGTCAAAATGTAACTAAATTATAACTAAATTTCTTTACTATGATTTATGCCATATACTTTCTTTTAAAAAATATCATAATATGCTGATTTCTGTGCAACTAGTTCACTAAGTATTAAAGGAAAAATGTTATGAATGAATATTATTTTAGAGCATCAGTTTATCGCATTTCCCCATTGACTGGTATTACTCTGACAAAGAGCACCTCCCTAAAGCATTATGAAGCATGTGAGTACACACACACACAAACACACACACCTTTCATTTTCTTAAGTATTATCGTATTTCTTTCTACTCTGGATTCTAAAGCACAGTATAATCCTATAAATAGATTGCATTCTTATAACCCTACCTGCATCATAATCTAGAATATCTCCTTCTGAAAAAATCCGAATTCTATGGATGCCAGGTTAGTGTTCCATTTCGTTCTTTACTAGCTCTTTCACTCACACAAATATAAATAACCAGAGCAGATAATGCTATAGCTTTTACAGGAGTAAAAGTAACTAAAATTCTTCTTTTATTTTGTTTTAACCCAAGTGCAATATCCTTGAGTCAAATCAGTAAGCAATAGGTAGCATTTGTTACTTTCTCTTATTAGATAGAAATCACAATAGATGATTCAATTTCAACATACCTGGGAATGTAATCATCAGAGTACGTGCACATTTTATCTGAAAGATATTCAAAATGGACAAATCAAAAGAAATTTTGACATATATTTGTTAAATCTTCTATAATGTTCAGGGGAGAAGTGGGCCTCAATGCCGGTTAACATCTTTGATCAAGCCCCTTGTGCCATGACTGATTGAACTAAGGATGAAGACCTTCTATTTAGGCTGATTAAATTCTCTCTTAGTGATCTGGGATGGCAACAGTGAAACTTGGAAGTGGTGTAGAACCTGAGTGTGTGGCCATCTTACGCATAGGAAACACTAAGCATAAAAAGTGGGATCCTCATTTGGTCCTCCATTGTGGTTACAATCCATTGTAGGAAATGGCTCTACTCTCTGCTTTTGGTTTTCATGAAACATCTCTGTATCCTTCAGATTAGTTTCCCTTTTTGAATAAGCTTTTCTTCCTTAGCAAAATAAGAAGGAGGAGGAGGAGGAGGAGAAGAAGAAGAAAACTCTTCAAGACAGCTTGCTTGCTTGCTTGTTTTCTGTCATGAAAGAGAACATTTCTTGGCATATAAACAACAACATGGGAAGGAAGTAGCTCTGGTCATAATTTCATTTCACCACATGGTGAAAACATCTTAGAAGATGAATTCTCTTCTCATTAGGTCCTAAAGAGAAAAGACATGGAGAGAATTGGAACACAGTCTCTAAAATTAATCAAAACAGAGGATGGCTTCTAAAATAAGCAATTCTCTTTAGTCTGTGGAGTAAGATTTACCAGAGATGTTTGTCAGACAATTAAAACCAGAAAAAGAAAAATAATGCGTCAAATCTTAGTGAGTAACCTAGTTTTGAATCTTGAAGGTGGCAATTCAAAGGCAAATAAGAGGAAGTATTTTTACTTCTACTTATATATATGTTTGAATTGGAAAATATAGTTTTTTAAGAATTTCTTTTCTAATGAAGACAATAGAGTTGTGATGAACTATTGAGGGTAATCAAAGGATGTTCAGTTTTGATAACTAAGATTAATATTATGAAAAAATCTGTATTAGCCATGCATCAATAAATTATTTTATATTGAACTGAATGGACATACATAGAATAATATTTATCCTATTTAGATGCTTATTATTATTGTTTATTTATTTACTCTTTTGGAGATTTTTTGGCTACAGGGCATGTGCGCTTGCCAGAAAGACAGAGAGATACAGAGAGAAAGCAAGAAATCATCCCCCAGGGTGGGTGGCCATGCCACAATCCCTTTTCCTCCATTCTCCTCTCAGGATCTTAGGCACGCATGCATATGTGCCCAGCACGAGTTTAAGCCACTGGGTCCAAGATTCGAACTGCAGTTGACTACATGGGAGTCCAGCGACAGCCATTATGCCAACTGCTGGTCCCTAAATGCTTACTATTTACCCTGACATTGAAAGCATCTCTATAAGCTAGCAGGTGGGTGTGTGGTTGTTAAATCACTGGACTCCTTTGTGGCCAACCATGGTCTGAATTGAGACCTGCCAACTTGAGACTCACCCCAGGTGCATGGGCATGTATGCTCAGAATCCTGAGAGAAGGATGGAGGAGAAAGGATTGTAGTGTGGCCATCCTCCTGGGAGATGGGGGAGTGATTTCTTACTTTCTGTCTCTCTGTCTCTCTCTGGCAAGCTCACATGCACTATAGTAAAAAAAAAAAAGGCATTATCTAGATCTCTGACAATAACTCAGGACAAAGTAAGTAAATGGCTATCTTTCAGCTTTCACATATGAAAATCGCAGTGTGTTAGTAAGGAGCTAACAATAATGGTTCCAAATAATTGAGTACATTACCAAACAACTACAGAGATTATTTCTGGTTAGATTTATGAGCAGTATAGTTGAGTTATTCTCCAGAGAGGTTATTAATTTTTAAAGAAACATTAGTAGAATGATTTACTAAGTTAATCATATTGGAGGGTAAATTGGATATGTCACATGTCAATGTGTTTGGAAGAATTTTGTGAAGGACCATATGAGGAGAGAGTATATACACTGAGCTGCTATGGGACCAAAAGTGACAAACATAACCCATCTGGGATATGTCACAAATGTATTTCTTCCAACCCACAGGAAATGTCCTACCATGAACTGCACATAAAAGATGCAGTTATGAAACAAGATGGCGGGCTCGCAGTGGCAATCTGCCAAGTTGAAAAGTAGTTTGTCTAAAAAGCAGATTTTAAAAGTAATTTCTCTTCAGAACAACTTTTTTTGTGCCACCTAAAAAGCCTCTTGATTTGCCATGGCAGTAGCAGCGATAAAATGTGTAATATCAAAGGCAACCATCTCTAAACATTTCCTTCCAACCCAAAATGGAGCTTTATATTGTTTGTCATGAATCTACATATTCTTCTCTTCCAGATGACTGGATAATTGCAAAGTGGAGCTTGCATTGCCATCTGATGGCAGGACGATAGTGTGCTACCACCTGCCTGTGGACATTCCATATGAACACACAAAACCTACTCCTAGACCAGAACCTGTGCACAATAATGAAGAAACACATGATCAAGTGCTGAAATCCAGGTTGGAAGAGAAAAGTGAACACCTTGAACAAGGACCCATGATAGAACAACTTAACAAAATGTTCTTTACTACCAAGCACTGTTGGTATCCTCACAGACAGATGTATTGCAGACGTTGTAAGAAACTGGACCCTCCAAAAGACAGATGGCATCGAGGTTCTCAGAGGAATCAGAAACATGCTTCATTTGTCATTTAAGAAAATCCCGTGTGGTATATTCACTAATAGGTTATGTAATAAAACAATAATAAAATTTATTGTCATATTAAAAAGGACACAGTTATTTGTGACTGTGAATGCACGTGAGTGCAGGGAAAGTCCTAGAGTGATCTCAAAGACACTGCACGGTAGCCATAAGTTCATGAAAGTCAGAAAACCTGAGAAGTGTAAATAATATCAATATAGATCACCAAGTCATAAGCTGAGAAAGACATGATATAAAGTATGTATTGATTTCTTTCTAAAGAGGAAGAGGAAGAGGTTTATACTCAGATTATTAATTATTATTTATATTTGCCTGGAATTAAAGTACATGTACGAGAATTCAGTTAAGTTAGCTAGATAAGGGACATTATAAATCAAGATCAACTACATTGGAGGAGCAATGAAAAAGGAACTTAGTTCAAGGACTCCACATTCCATCCTGCTCTTAGAATTTATACATTGTAATCTGAAGCTGGACCTTATTACTTCTTTTACAATTTCTCCTATGAGAAAGTGAATAGGGTATAATCTTTCTCTCTCTCTCTCTCTCTTTTACAATTTTATTTATTTTTTTATTGCACTGATGAGGAAGAGAGAGTGTGCACATGAGAGAAAGCAACCATGGATTGTGGTCATGTTGCAGTCCCCTTTCCTTCATTTATTCATTCTGTCAGTATTTGGGGTCTGCATGCACATGTACCCAGAGTGTTTTTCTAGCTGGGGCTAGGATTCAAATCATGGTTTGGCCATATGGGATCAGGCTCCCTATGCAAAGTCACTCATTTATTCTTAAAGAGGGCTGGTCCTAGAATATAATCTCTTTAACTAGGAGTATTAATAAGTCCAGGGGTTACAGCTAAGAATAAAGATCACCAAGCTTAGGGTCCTGGAAAGAGCTTGCTCTGTCATAAAAAACATAAATAGCATAATTTAAATGCTACCTAGTCATTTCAGTAGTATTTAGTTAAATGAGAAGTTTGCATTTTGCAATAAAGCCAGTAAGTGTGCAAGATTGTGTGTGAGAAGAGCTGGGTGAGTTTTGACAATTCTCTCTGGTGATTCAGATATAAATACTTGTGGTCAGGTTCAGGGTTGAGAAGGTGTGATGCACACATATTGTAATTTGTTTTCCCCTTTAGAGTTCTCTTTTCTGTGCACTGTACATAAGATATAACCTCATGTGGTTTAAACTCCATATAAAATACTTCTGATACATTTTCAATATGAAAAGGTGCCATAATTTTCTAGTGAATAGGAGATAAACTGCTAAGACTTTGATGTACGACCAAATCGTACACTTGTTTATCCTTTTCAAAACAGAGGAAGAGTTGGATAAAGACTAGCCTTTGGACTTAAAGGAGCAAAAAGGTAATGCATTCCTATCGGGAAAAAAAAATAAATATAATTCTTCTAAAGAGCAGATTTGGACAAAGAAATTCATTAAAATGAAAGATTTATTTTGGGGGAAAGAGAGCTCCATTTCAAAGCTTTTACCTAGCTGTTACAGAAAACATCAAGGAGAAGCTTATCTGGTCTATCTGATTGAATGTGTAGATAGTGTATTGTTGCTAGGATAGGGATTTGCTTTTCTAAGCTATTTAATAACACCAGCAAAACTTATTCAGTGACTTTGCAAAGGTGGATTATCTTGCAAGTTTCTTAGCCAAAAAAAGGAGCTCAGAGATGCAAACATAAAGTTACATGAGGCCTTAAACAGGGGCATTACATTCACAGACTAGGTGGCAGAAAAGATGGCTGACATAATAGAACCTCTTCTAGTCTGTCTCTCCAGGAGAAAAGAGGGTAGGGGGGAGTCTTCAGGAGAACAAGGAAAAGGCTGAACAGTTTAGGGGCTAATCCCAAATCCTGAGATAGGTAGGACTGTTTATTCACATGAAATGGAAAGAATAGCAGAGTTACTACTAATATCTGGGAAAAAATGGCAGGAAATGTTTGGGCAGTTGGGAAAGGGCTACAGGAGAAAGGGTGGAGCTGGGATAACACAAGGCATTCTTACAGCATTGCTGAATGCTGTTCCAAGGCTAACCTTGCGTTTGCACGCCACAAAAATGCAAGACTCAGTTGAGTGCTTCAGCCAAGAATGGTGCCTTACTGCTCAAGTAAAATACTTGGTGACTGGCTGATGTTTAGAACCAGTTCCATGAAAGCCTATAGAAAACTCTTTGAAAGGGGCCTGAGCACAACAGTTACTGCTAGAGCTCAAGGTATTACACGGACATGTTAATTAATTAGAGATAGAGCAGGAAGTGAAGTGGGCACTGGAAAGGGACCCAGAGGGCATGGGAATGGTGGGAGCAGCAAGGAAGTCAGAGAAAAATATATTAAAATTGAATAAGATAACAGGCAGCTCTAACAGGCACTTAATTATTTGTGGAAAGGGAAAGAAGTGGCAGGGCTATCATGTAGAGTGATGTGGGCTGTACCAAGCCCAGGACTGACCTGCTAAGTCCCCAGGACTGTGCTAAGGTATATATGTACTTTTCATGAGAGCTATATGGACCAGAAAGTATTGTCCACATGTATATAAGGAGACTGAGACTCAGAGAAGGTATGTTATTTGTACAAGATCTCCCAGCTAAATATTGGAAGCTGAATTCAAAGTCACATCAGGTTGACTTCAAAAGCTACACTGTTAAAACAATTGAAATTGATTTATAAATATATTAATAAATGTAACACATTTTTATATTTAAAAAAATGCTATTCTTATATGTTTATATCCTCAATTTGTTTATAACACTCTCTTTTTTTTTTTTTTTTTGAGAGGTTTTCGCTATAGGGTGCATGCGCTCACCAGACACACAGAGAGAGACATAGAGACAGAAAGTGAGAAATCACCCCACAGGGGGGATGGTCACGCCGCAATCCCTTCTCCTCCATTCTCCTCTCGGGATCTTGGGCATGCATGCACACATGCCTGGCATGAGTTTTAAGCCACCGGGTCTGGGACGCAAACCGCGGTCGAGCACGTGGGAGTCCAGTGACATAGCCATTACACTAACTGCTGGTTCTCTCTCTCTATATTTTTAAAAACCATATGGTACCCTATAAAGATGTATAATGATTATTATAAATCAGAAATTACAATAAAAATAAATAAAATTTTAAAATTTAAAATGTGATTTT
>NW_006203439.1:509538-536687 GCF_000334495.1 Tupaia belangeri chinensis
CATTTCTACTTTGGGGCAATAGGGCTATTTATGGTATGCCATGACTTTAAAGATTTGTACAATTGAAAAGATAGTGCCTTTTCTTTTAGTTAGATTACTGTCTTTTGGCAGTGGTCAACTTACCCATTGTATGCAAACTATTCCACAGAAGGAGTTTTCATGGTAAAATAATATGAATATTGATAAATAAATTCCAATGCACAGAATACTAAAAATGAGAATCGTACATTGAGCTATAAAAGACTATGTACGATTGCGTGTTCCTGGGCAGAAGCAATAGGTCAATAAAATCAGAACAGTCTTGATCTCGATTATGTTGATTAAAAAAAAAGTGGTTCTTTTAAAATTTAATTAATTAATTGTATTGTAATTTGTATGAGAGTGCATATGTGAGAGATAAGCAGAAAGACAGAAAACAAAAAAGTGAGAAAGTACCCCCATCGGAGGTGGTCACACTTCAATCCCTCCACCTTTATTTTTTTCCTTTTTCCAGAATTTTGGGCATGCATGCACACATCACTTGGCATGTTTTTCAAGTTTCCAAGTCTGGGATTCAAACCTTATAGTCAGCCATGTGGGAGCTAGGCACCTTAACCACCACTTCACTGGCTCTCTCAAAAAGTTCTTAAAAATTATTTTTGCGGGACCAGCAGTTAGCATAATGGCTATGTCTGTGGGCTCCCATGCAGTTGACCACGGTTCGCGTCCCAGACCCGGTGGCTTAATACTCACATCAGGCACGTGGCACATGTGTGTGCATGCCCAAGATCCTGAGAGGAGATGGAGGAGAAGGGATTGCAGTGTGGCCATACATCCTGGGGGGTGATTTCTCACTTTCTGTCTTTCTGTCCCTCTCTGTCTGTCTGGTGAGGACACGCACCCTATAGCAAAAACCTCTCCAAAGGAAAAAAAAATATTTTTGCTACAATTCAATGCAATTCTTCATGTAGTTGAAGAAATGATGATTTAGGCTAAAAATAAACAGATCAAATTCACTAGCTGAAATGAGAGAGCGGGACTCAAGCTGAGCATGTTATTCTACTCAGTGTTTGCTCCTCAAAAATCTTAAAATGGTTACCATTAGAATAAATGGATGGATGAGATACTAGTTTAAATGATTGTTCTTGTCCTGGTTTCCACGTTTTATTTCACTTCTCTAGCTCTCGGTTCTCACCTTCCTTCTTTATTCTTTTTCTTTTTCTTTCTCCCTCTTTACCTCCATCCCTTCCTCCCCTCCTCTGCACCACCTGCTGGCCCAGTTCATCTTTTTCTAATTCATGTTGTTGTATTATCTGCATTTACAAACTATCTTAATGAAAAAAGTTAAAATATACTGTTTAAACTGCCATATAAAGAAAAGGTCTCTCTTAGCTCATTTTTTCTATAAAAGGACACTTTGTAAAATATGGCTGATGATGGGTCATTTATACAGCTAACAGAAAGTTTGTTTTAAAATAGATTTGATTTATTGGACCAGCAGATGGTGTAATGGTTATATTGCTGGATTACCATATAGCTGACCGTGGTTCAAGTCTTGGACCTGGTGGCTTAAAACTTACACTGGGTATGTGTGTGAGCATGCCCCAAATCTCAAGAGAATTGAGGAGAAGAGATTGTGGTGTGCCCAACCCCTGTGTGTGTGGGGGGTGGTTTCTTGCTTTCTATCTCTCTTTGTCTCTCTAGTGAGTACATGCACCCTATAGCCCTATAGAAAATCTTTCTAAAACAAAAATGTATGTTTGTGTGTGTGTGTGTGTGTGTGTGTGTGTAATTTAATTACTGAGATCACTGCTAATCAGAAAGTATTGCTTGCCTGGAATCCCACTTTAGGTATAGAACTGATATAATAAAGATCCACTAAATGTTGAATTTCTGCTGAGGACATTTGGTCAACAATACAAGAGCAACATTTGCTAGTGGAAACTGTTTTTGACTGAGAATTAGAAAAACTGGACACTTATCCTTGATTTTGCTATTGAATAGATATGACACAGCTATGTCACTTCATTTTCTATCACTTCTAATTTTTCTTTTCAAATCTGCAGGACAATAACACCTTCTTTATAGTGTATGCTAGGATTAGCAACACTTAAGATACACCAACGAGGATCAAGGACACTCCCTGCAATCTATCATTCTAAATTAGCTTCATACAGTTTTTTTCCCCATAAACACATGTGTCTAATGTAATTTTGCTAACTTAGTTTTATTTCACCTTAGTTTTATTTTCCTCTTAAAAATAAGTTTACTCTTTTCTATCCTTTTATTACTACTTAAATGCCCTGCCTCTAAGAGTTTCTTGACTCTGGAATGTTAAAATACTACTCAGAAGTAGATGAACTTGTATTCTTCTTATCATTCACCCATGCACTTAACATGCATGGGTGAATGCCTACAGCATGCAAAGGCTGTACCAGTTGCTGAGTTTTTACATGTTTGAACCATGGCTCATGCAGGTGAAAGTCTATATGGCTGAACTACTGCCCAGTCTGTTGTAAAAGAAAAGTTGACAGTGGCAATGTTCTTGACCTACCCTGTCAGACACTGGCTGGGAGTGTTTGATAACAAGCTCATGGTTCAGACTGTGTTTTCCAGTTCCCTTCTGAGCCTACCCTCCTGTGCCACTTTAGGGGGTCTGACTGATCCTGAAAAGACCTAGTAGGCTCCAATGGAATCTTAGAGAACTGGTCTTCACTTTTCTCATCATGCATCACAGTGAGCCTTTATGGCTGCTCCAGAAAAGACAATAATGCCATGGGTTGATTAATTAGAGGAGGAAAAAAACATTCACCAGGACAATCCTTCCAGCACTACACTTGAGGGCAGAGATAAAGCTAAATTTGGGACACTTTAATAATATATTTCTAATATGAATACATTCTTAATAGGACCCTTGGAATGAAAAAAAAAAGATTTTCTACAGGTAAAAATATCCTATTGGATGACATTTCATAACATTGTCTTCTTTGATAGGTGTTCCAGTGACTTCACACTTTTTCTCCACGGTCTCTAGTCAAGCAGGCACTACATGACTATTTATCAAAATGTCTTACCTTGTCTCTGCTTTTGCACATAGTGGGAAATATTGAAGATCACCGATAGGACCAAAGCCAAACCCAAGAAGGCTAGAAGTCCCCAGAAGAAAATGGGGCATCCTGAGTTTCCTGGAATCAAAAGAAAATATAGTAGATGTTTACCTATTTGTTTTTGTATGGCTATCCCCACGATTAAGACCATTGCACTTATACATAATAATAAATCCTCTGCCAAAAAATTGACATTGACAACCATAGACTTACAGATTTCAAAGTATTAGGTTGTTGGGGAAATCATGACATATTTTTCTATGCAAAAATGCATCATGAATTTCCAGATAACCCAATAGTTGCTGGTGATAAGTCTCTTCAACTACTACCACCACCGCTCATTGATGACCGTCCTTTTCAGGTGGTTGATTTAACTGTATCTGTGAAAAAAATGGTACCAGCAAACTGTCTCACTTGTCAAACCAGTCTCAGTTTCCCTCTTTGCTATCATACTACAAGGATAACGGGTGATTTCTGTGATTAAAGACCTTTGTTCTTGTATGCTTATCTCTGTTACTTAAGCACTCACAGTCTAGGAAATTTGAGGGCACACATTATCTATTCCATGGAGACATATCATCGCCACTATCATTCCAGACTATTCAGTCAGCTGAGTGTAGGCTATAATCATTCATCCTCTACTTTTACTGTATCTGGAGACAATTAAATAAAATTTATAAATAAACTATAAAAAGGCCAAGGATAGTACATATTCATCATATTCATTGTTAAAAAAGTAAATTCAGATAAGTAAAAAAGATAAGAATCAATCTTAATCACATTCTCCATAATCACTATGAGCATGTTTGCTATATACTTCTAAATTTATTTTTCTTTGTGTAGAAATTGTTAGGGACTCAGAACACAGGATTCAATTATGCAGACTACAGGCATGCCTTGCTTTATTGTGTTTCACATAATTTCACTTTCTAGATATTGCATTTTTTACAAATTGAAGCTTTGTGGTTACCCTGTGTTGAGCAAGTATATTGGTGCCATTTGTCCAGCAGCACTGGTGACTGTCCAAAAGCCATTTGTCCTTTATGTCTGTGTCATATTTTGGTAATTATCACAATATTTTAAACATTTTTATTATAACTATTATAATTATTTGTGCTGAGTGATCTCTGATGTTACTCCTGTAATTGTATTGGGATACTACAGACTATGGATACATAAATGGCAAACTTAATTCATGTTGTATGTATTCTGACTACTCCACCAATGGGTCATTCCCCATCTCTCTCCATCTCCTCAGGTCTCTGTATTCCCTGAGACACAACAATATTGAAATTAGGCCAACTAAAACCTTACATGGTCTCAAAATGTCCAAGTGAAAGAAAAGTCACATGTTTCTCACTTCAAATCAAATGCTACAATTGGTTAAACTTAATGACCAAAGCATGTCAAAAGCTAAAATAGGCAAAAGCTAGGTCTCTTGTGCTAAATAGTTAGCCCAGTTGTGAATGGAAAAAAAAAGTTCTTGAAGGAAATTAAAGTTCTATTCCAGTGAGTATATGAATGATAAGATAGTGAAAGAGACAGCTGCTGATAAGGAGAGTTTTTGTAGTCTGAGTAGATGATTATACCAGCCTCAACATTTCTTTAAGCCAAAACCTATTCCAAAGCAAGGTCCTCTCTCTTCCATTCTATGAAGCTTGAGAGAGAGGTGAAGAAGCTGCAGAAGAAAGTTGGAGGCCAGCAGAGGTTGGTTCATGAAGTTAAGAAAAGAAGCCATCTCGGGAACCAGCAATTAGCATAATGGCTATGTTGCTGGACTCCCATGTAGTTGACCGTGGTTCGCGTACCAGACCTGGTGGCTTAAAACTCATGCCGGGCACGTGTGTGTGCGTGCCCAAGATCCCAAAAGGAGAATGGAGGAGAAGGGATTGCGGCATGACTATCCCCCCTGGGGGGCGATTTCTCGCTTTCTGTCTCTATGTCTCTCTCTGTCTGGTGAGCGCACGCGCCCTATAGCAAAAACCTCTACAAAAAAAAAAAAAAAAAAAAAAGCCATCTCCATAACATGGAAGTGAAACAGCAAGTGTTGATGTTGACTGTTGATACTGTAGAAATTATCCAGAGATCTAACTAAGATCACTGATGAAGGCACTAAACAACAGATTTTCAGTGTGGATAAATCCTTCTATTCACCATCGTGGGCTTTCATTGCTCTAGAGAAGTCAATGCCAGGCTTCTAAGCCTCAAAGGATAGGCCTACTCTTTTGTTAGAAGGTAATGCATCTGGTGGCTTTAAGTTGAAGCCAATGCTTATTTATTATTCTGAAAATCCTGGGGTCCTTAAGCATTACCATAAATTTATTCTGGTTGTGTTCTAAAAGTGGAAAACAGGGACCAGCAGTTAGTGTAATGGCTATGTCGCTAGACTCCCATGTAGTTGACGTGGTTTGAGTCCTGGACTCGGTGGCTTAAACTCACGCCGGGCACATGTGCCCAAAATCCCGAGAGGAGAATGGAGGAGAAGGGATTGCGGCATGGTCATCCCCTCTGGGGGGTGATTTCTTGCTTTCTCTCTCTCTGTCTTTGTCTGTCTTTCTGGCGAGCACACACGCCCAATAAGAAAACAAAATAAAACAAAACAAAACAAAAAACACAAAAAACCTCTACAAAAAAAAATAAAAATGGAAAACAAAGATTACGTTTAGAGCACAATTAACTATTTTAATTAGCAACCTCTGTTCAGAAAAAAAAAATGTCTTTAATAGTATTTCTGCTCAATGAAAATGTATATAGTCACTCGAACTCTGTTAGACACATACAAGGAGATTAATGCTTTCATGCCTGCCAAGACAACATCTATTCTGTAGCCCATAGATTGAGGAGTAATTTCAACTTTCAAGTCTTATTATTTAAGGAATATCTTTCTAGGCCAGTTTATGGTGTAGTAGGTAAGGCTTCTGAATCCCATTTGGCCAATTGTACAGTTCAAGTCCTGGAGCAAGTGACTTGAAAAATACACCAAGTATGTATATGTATATGTGCCAAATCTCAAAATGAGGGAGAAATGAAGAAAAGTAATTGCAAGGTAACCATTTTCCATGGGGGGTTTAAAAAGAGAGAGAAAAAGAAATATCTTTCAAAGTCTATAACTACCATAGATAGTAATTCTAATGACTATGGACAGAGTAATTTAAAAATCTTCTAGAAATGGTTGCCTCTTCTGAATGTCTTTAAGAACATTCATGATTCATGGGAGGACATTAATAGTAGTTTGGAAGAAGCTGATTCTAATGCTCATGGATGCCTTTGAGAAGTTCAAAACATTAGTAGAGCAAGTAACAGAAGATGTAGTAGAAACATCAAGAGAATTAGTATTAGAAGTAGAGCTTGAAAATGTGACTGAATTGCTGCACCTTTATGATAAAATTTCAATGGATGAGCAGTTGCTTCTTTTTTTTTTTTTGCTGCAAAAAAAAGTTATTTTTGTAACAATCAAGAGTCACTTAAAATACATTTTGTTTCATAGCTCACCAGGCAAAACAAAAGAAAAAAAGAACTCCCAATCACAAAATGAATAATCCAGTTAAAAATGAGCAACAGATAA
Organism: Tupaia belangeri chinensis; assembly: GCF_000334495.1. Lineage (NCBI taxonomy): Eukaryota > Metazoa > Chordata > Mammalia > Scandentia > Tupaiidae > Tupaia > Tupaia belangeri. The sequence continues at coordinate 516,190 of NW_006203439.1, forward strand.
ATATTGAAGAAGACACACAATAGGCAAAAAAAATGTGAAAAAATTTTCAGCAGTTGCTTCTTATAGATGAGCAAAGAAAGTGTTTTCTTGACACGGAAACTACTGCTTCTGAAGATGATATAAGATTTTTTTTTATATGACAAGAAAGGGATTGTGAATAGTATATAAACTTGGTTGATAAAGCAGCCACGGGTTTTACTAGGATTGCCTTTGTTTTTGAAAGAAATTCTACGGTGGGTAATATGTTATCAAACAGCATCACAAACTACAAAGGAATCTTTTGTTAAGAGTCAATTCATGCAGCAAACTGTGTTGTTGTCTTATGTTAAGATACTGCCATAGCTGCCCCACCCTTCAGCAGCTGCTAACCTGCTCAGTCAGCAGCCATCAAGGCCAAAAGATTATGGCTTGCTAAACACTAAGATGATTATTAGCACTTTTTAGCAATAAAGTTTTTTTTTAAATTAAGATATGTACATTGTTTTAGACTTAATGCTATTGCATACTTAATAGGCTACATACAGCAGATGTATGTGTGTGTGTGTGTGTGTGACTCGCTTTATTGTGATATTTCCTTTACTGCAGGAGTCTGGAGCCAAACTGGCAATTATCTCCAACACATGCCTTTATAGAATAACCTTCTTTCCCCCAAATAACTTAACAATGAATTCCTCTTCCTGTAAATTATTTACTATCTATTTTGGTTGCCCTAGATTCCATTATATGGATTTTCTGTAATATGTAAGCATCTCTCAGTTACAGATATTTAAGTTGCTTTTTCTTCTTCTTCTTCTTTTTTTTTTTTTTTGAGAGGTTTTTGCTATAGGGTGTGTTTTCTCATAGAAAGGGAGAAATCACCCTCCAGGGGAGATTGTCACACCATAATCCCTTCTCCTCCATTCTCCTTGGGATCTTGGGCACATACACACACGTGCCCGGTGTGAGTTTAAGCCACTGGGTCTGGGACTCTAACCATGGTCGACTACATGGTAGTCCAGTGACATAGGCATTATGCCAACTGCTAGTCCTTAAGTTGCTTCTAATTTTTAGTTATTATAGACCATATTGTGTTGAGTATTTTAATAGTGACAGTGACACATACAACCACTTTATTTTTAAGTAAAAACTTATAATGATAAATTGCTGGATCAAAATATATGCATATTTTAAAGGACTTTGATATGTTAGTATCTTTATAATACTATACTAAACAAAAACTTCTTAGGTTAGTCTGGTCTTTGCTCCTATTAGTTCTCCTGACACTGGCTTTATGTTTTTTTGCTTTCAGTTGATCCCCATTTCATTAACTATCACTCCTAATCTAGCTACTATCTGTACACTGTCCTCAAACACTCACTGAATGAGTTTTATTTCTCTCTGTGTTCTGTGACATAGCTCTTTAGAAAGTGACTATTCGTATCTCTGCCCTGAATATAGAGGACACCACACTTTTCTTTTTTACCATAAACTGTTTCCAAGTGTCGTTTCAGACTCCCTATCTATCTTTTGCTACTCATTGGTGTCCCATCCACTCATGGATCTTGCTCCAGTTATTCTAAAGCACTTGTAATTTTCAATAGGCACCATATGTACCACTCCATATCTTTATGTTTCTGTATATTTCCCCCTTTTTCCTGAAACACTTTTCCTTAGTATCTGAAAAATTCCTAGCCATCCTTCAAGACTATGTTCCCTTTCAAGCCTTCTTACAATGTCTGTCCACTCATCAAATGACATCTTTTAAGATAATTATTATTTTTAATTTCCAGAGGGTTTCAGCATTTGCCAGAGAAAAAGGGAGAAAGTAACTCTCCAATGGGGCAGGGTCATACTGCAATTCCTTTGCCCCATTTCTCCATCCTGTCAGGATTCATATTTACAAATAAAACCCCTGTTACTATTAATTTATTTTTCAATGAACTTGATACAAGAAGTTGGTGCTAGCAACCTACTATCTGATTAGGCTTATGGGGGATCCACCACTGTAAATGTAAAATTATTTTTTTCTCTTGGGAATTTGATTGATATCAGTAAAATCTCTGGTAAATGAAATTTGGAAAGTACAACTAAGTGAGCTAAGCTATATGGGCCTAACCACAATCCCTGAAAAGATATGCTTGCATAGAACCAGGATGTTAATCACATCTAAGTGTCAGAGTGATTAGAAGCAATCTCTTCCTGACAGACCACATAATGATTTTGGGAAGCATAAAATGGAGATGTGCTTTCATTCTCTTCTCTTTTCGCCGTTTACCTTAGAGACCTAGTGTTGGACCAAGTGGTGGCACAGTAGCCATGCGACTAAGCCCACATGAGTAATGTCCTGGGATGCAAATCCAGGACCTTCCCGATCCCTGAGATGGGAGGTAGATTGTTGGTGTGAAGACCCTGTTGGGGGTATCTATCTATCTGTCTCTCTGTCTCTCTCCTGGAAGAAATAATAAATAAACTTAAAAAAAAAAAGACCAAACATGGGACCAGCGTTTGGTGTAATGGCTATGTCTCTGGACTCCCATGTAATCCACCACAGTTTGAGTCCTGGACCCAGTGGCTTAAACTCATGCCGGGCACGTGTGTGTGTATGTCTAAGATCCCAAGAAGAGAATGGAGGAGAAGGGATTGTGGCATGGTCATTCCCCCTGGGGGGGGGGATGATTTCTCGCTTTCTCTCTCTCTCTCTGGCGAGCACATGTGCCCTATAGCCAAAAAAAATAAAATAAAAATAAAAAAATCTCTCCAAAAGAAAAAAAGAAAGTGAAAAAAAAAAGACCTAACATATTTTAGTTTTACTTATCAAATATATACCATCATACTAAGAGAAAGAAAAATCAGTGCTTTCCTAGATACTGATAAACATGGTTCAATCTTCATAAACCAAGTAGCCTAATCAAGTAATTGTTCTATTTAGTTATTGTCAAAGAAAGAATGGTTAAAGAATAACATCTAAAATCCAAATTACGATTTTTGGCAGATAACTTTCAGTTCTTAAAATTTTAAGTCTAGCAGTTAGATAGAACAGTGACAATTATATATTGATAGTATAGTATAATACAGTACAGTATAATACAGTATAGTATAATACAGTACAGTATAACTTCTCCAAGAACACATCTCACAGTCAACTTACTGTAGACTTGACTAGAAAGTTGCATCGGTTAAAGTTAAGAATTCAATAAATGTATTAATAATGTACCTTTGGATTTGACTTGTAACACTACTGTAAAAAGTTCAGTCTAGAATGACTCTTTTTTTTTTTTTGAGACACTGGACTTGTTTAATTAAAAAACAAACATTATTTATACAAGTTTTCTTGCTTTCCTGCTGTTATTCTGCATTACAGTAGTCTCCATGAGAATCTTGGATGTTATTTCTTGCTGCTTGAAATGACATTGCAATGATCACTTGGCTGTAATCCAAGTGCTCCTATTTGGTCTGAGCCTGGAGATGTTCTAGACCTCTTCTGCCACTTCTGGGATGACTCTATTGAATCTCTATGGCACATCCTTAAGCACCTTGATTGTTCATTTAACACATGCTGAAAGAATGCAGAATTGACTTTGGAAAGACATTTTGACCATGCCTATGTGTAACTACCAGATCTACCTCCTGAATATAAGTAGAATGGGCTTTGATGACTTTCTATTCTATGGCATGTCCCAGTTACATTCTTCAGATTTCTTAAGACAATGTCCAGACTGCCCCCTTCTTACTGACTGCTGCAACATTTAATTGGCCCTCAAATGCAGCAGAGAGTTGAACTTCAAGTTGTAGTCAAAAAATAAAATCTAAAATCCTTTCTAGCTCTTTCAGTTCTCTTCCCCTTCTTTCAATGTTTTCTGCTTTTGTTATCAGGCAAAAGAAAATGTATTTTAAGAAAAGGAGCAAACTGTATGAGGCTCACCATTAAATAATTAATTATAGGAACGTTCTGGACTGAAGATGTTATTTAACACACCATTTGATGTCTCAAAAATAAGGACCTGGGGGACCAGCAGTTGGTATAATGGCTATATCGCTGGATTCCCATGTAGTCAACTGTGGTTCAAATCCTGGACCCGTTGGCTTAAACTCACACCGGGCGCATGTGCATGCATGTCCAAGATCCCGAGAGGATAATGGATGAGAAGGGATTGTGACATGGCCATTTCCCCCAGGGGGTAATTTCTCACTTTCTGTCTCTCTGTTTCTCTCTGTCTTTCTGGAGAGCACATACACCTTATAGCAGTTTTTCTGGAAGACCCAAACACCCTAAAAGAAACCCCCCCCCCCCCAAAAAAAAAGGACCTGGACATCTCAAGAACTGGTACATTTTTACTCTTATAGCCTATGGAACTATTGTAATTCACAGCTGTCTGTCTTTGCTCATAATTCACCTCAAGTAAATCTTTAGGATTACATATGGTACTCATTTTTGTGAACTAATTGTGTCCCTTGCTCCTTATTTTCTCTTTACCCTGACTTACTTATTTTGTTATCTTTTATAGTGATACACACACACACACACACACATCCTGATATCTAGCAGTATTTCTTTCTTTTTTTTTTAAAAAAAAGATTGTTAATTTTTATTTTTAATTTAACCAGGCCGGGGGGGGGAGAGAGAGAGAGAGAGAGAGAGAAAGTAAGTCACTATGGGACTTGAACTGTGGTCGACCATGTGGGAGTCCAGGGACCTTAACCACAATATCATCTGCTGGCCCCTGTTACATATATTTCGACTCTAACTGAGGGAGGGACAAATAAATACATAGAAAATAACAAATTTCTAGTGCTTATCCTTGGGAAAACTAATGAAATTTGTCTTATTTTGCTTAGTGTTTCTTTTTTCCTGGCATTTCCCATATCATCTAGTATTTAGTAAACATTTGATAAATAGTTATGTTTTGGGTAAATAATAGTAGAATACAAAAAAGTTGTACTTTAAGGAAGTAAGCAGAAAAAACTAACCTTATTTTAATACATTGAATCTAGCTATAAATCATCTTATCATTGGGACAAAACTATATTTTAAGTAGAAGTTTTGCTTTGTCTTTCCAATGAAAGGGAAAATTGAATTTGTTTTACTAGTGCATTAATTGCTACAAGAAGACAATTTTGTTCTCAGCTACAAAGAACCCAATCAATATCCCAAGCCTCCATTTTACACTTAAGGCTTTAAAAAAAGTCCTAATGGTTTTCATGAACTAGGTCAGCAATACTAAGATGAGAACTTGGGCCACATCATATGTTCCTGCAGGCTATGTTTCATCATTAACTGTAATAGTGCATTGGTTTCACATAACCAACTGGAGGTCTTCTAAAACATAGCTAACTTTTAATATGTTGGGGGCTGGTTTTAGGCATAGTCTCCAGTTTTCCTTTGATTTTAAGTGTCCATAATTCTTAACATTTGTTTTCCAAGATTCCTTTCCCTTTTGTAATGTGATATGAGTTTAAAATAAGATTTTCATTTAGAAATGTCGTATTTAATTGATATCTTTTATAAGTTCTTGATTGTTATCAATACATACTTCTAATTTGAAATACAAACAAAACTCTCACATGAGAAGAGTAGATGTTGAATATCTGAATGGTGGAAATTTTCAACCTGGTTGGCGGGTCTATATAAATGCTTACATACACACACACACACATCATACCTCTCCCTCCCAAATAATTCTCTATGTATAGTTTAGATATCTCCATACCCCTGTGGGTATCTATTTAATATAGGCAGTGAGTCTTATTACTGTATCTTATTGGATGCACAGAATGCTTTAAAAATCTCTCCCAGCAAGTACAGTCTTTAGGATCCTTTATTCATTGTAATTACTCTTTTATAAAGAATTATTTTATTTAACTTTATTTATTCATTTTAATTTAACCAGAGAGGGGCAGAGTAAGAGAGAGAGAGAGGGAAAGTGAGAAAGCAAACTGCCAGGTTTAGGACTCAAACCATGGTCGACCATGTGGGAGTCCAGAGCTTTTAACACCACACCACCTGCCGGCCCCTCATTTTAATTACTTTTATTTTCGTAGCTTTTATCAATTAAAAATAAATTTCTACACAATTGGCATTTAGTGAGGCAATGACAGCTAGAAAAAACATGATTTAAGTTTCTACCTAGCTTTCAAGTGCCAAAAGGTGTGTCTTTAATTATGAGACCTCTAACTCCCTTGCATTAAGGGATAACAATAATTGGCAGGCACTGTATCTGGAATTCACAATTCCACATGCTCTAGAAGGAAACCCAGTAATGGAAACATAATGCCTTTCTGCTGGCAGATTTGATTCACACAGAAACCTTTAGTTAAGCAATTAATATTAGAAAAAAAAACAATAAATATAATGCCTTAATGGTTTCTTCTTCAGGTTCTTTAACTGAGACAAGTGTCTCATTTCATAAGGTATAGTATATTGTACGTAGCTTCTATCGATGACTCCCCTTGACTTGGAAACTCTGTCAGAGTAGTCAACATCTTCTTGCATTTCATGCATGTGTATATTTTAGGCACCCAGAAGCTTAGGGAAAAAGTAATAATAGTATAATCCCCATTTGAGAAAAACACATTTATGAGGGTAGGAGTTTTTCCTTGACATGGTGTTGGTTTCATGCCAGACAAGGCACATCCTTGATGATGTTTCTGAATGTGCCCATCATCATTACACCCGCAACCCCAGCCACCACTGTCCAGCCATATTCTTCTTTTCAATGTAAAGGCATTAAAATCACATGTATTTGCACAGAAGGGGGCTCTCAAATCAGTTCCAGGCTTTTGATGCAAAATCTCATTTCCATTGACCTTAAATGAGTTTCTGTTAACAGAGGATTATTTGAGAAAAGAGTTGTGTATATCAGGGAGGAGGCTGTGATAGAAGAGGAAATCTAGCATTTTGGCTTTGAAATGTCTGTTTTCCAACAGTGGAGAAAGAGAATGAGAGTAGTTATTTAGAGTTGTAGAGGTGGTTGTGTGCAAATCATTGAACCTCACCAAGTCAATCATGCAACTGAAGCTCACATCCTCACCTGTGTGATAGCAAGACCACCTCATTCTAGTATATTGCAGTTCCTCTGACTCAGTACTCACTGAATGCAATCAACAAAGCATGCACGTGGGAGTGAGGGAGGGGTAGATTTTAAGAGTAGGTTGTTATTTCATCAATGCTTATTGCTTTGGCAATGAAAACCTTGAGATTTAAAGCCCTGCTTATAGATGAACCTTTCTTAATCTGTGTTTAACTACTTTATATACAAAGGCACTAAAAAAAGTTTGTGAAAAAATTAACCTATAATTTATTTTGTTGGAAATAAATAGAAATCCACACATAATTTTCACAATAGGCATTTTTCCATTAACCTGAAGTCTTCTTTTACGTGTTTATTGTTTCTTACTACAGACGTACTTTGATAAGAGTCTGTAGATGACATGATTATGTGGAAACTTTTATCCAAGGAAATACTATACCATGTATCCTTTAAGATTTCAAGAAGGCCTATTAACTGCTCGTTCTTTTTAATTGAAGAATGCTGAGAAGATTAAATAAAGTACACACAAAAAAATACCTGGAAAAGGGCCTAATAGTGATATATGTTATTAACTAGTAGCTTATGGGAATTTATTTTTTTAGAGCTGTGACCTTTAAGTGACAATCTTTTCTGGATTGGCTTTTCTTAGAATCACTACCAAATATTACCTAAATTAAATAGAGAACATCGTCTTTGACCTCTTCTTTAATTTAAAGAACATCTGACTTTAATGCATGATTTGTAACTTAGTACTACCTAATCTCTAAAAGAAAGGCTTCCATTGTATCATAAAGGTGATTGAAGCTCAAGACAAAACCAAGAAAAGACAATCATAATTCTTTTTCAAAAAACAATATATGAACTAAATTATAAAACATCTTCTAAACTAAATTAATGATAGCTCAAAGGATTTTTTTCACCATTTGATTTAGCTATTCTTCATTTTACATAAATGTAGAAATACAGTAGGAATGATAATATGAGAATATTTACTAATGATGCACTAACTGTAGGCATATAGTAGAAAACAAGGAAAAGCTAGGATTTTTCTTTTCATACATTGTTTTATTCAACTGGAAATAATTTTACTTATTTGTGTGTCTACCTTTATTTTCTTTTTTACTTCCTCTATTTAAATATAATAGTACTATCATCTGATTCTATTTCTCTTTCATGTTAAGTTTGCTTTGTTTTGTTTTGAATTTTAAGTCTGAGGCTTTTAGGGAAAATACTTTGTGTTTTTGTCTCTTCTGTGACATTGTGAAAGGTCACAATTGATAATGGAAGTGCTCTGGAATTATATCTAAAAAGGAAATGTGAACTCCAAAATGCTATGGAGAGAATTGTAATGTGGGACCAGCAGTTAGCATAATGGCTATGTCACTGAACTCCCATGTAGTAGACTGTGGTTCGAGTCCTGGACCCGGTGACTTAAACTCATGCCGGGCACGTGTGCATGCGTGCCCAAGATCCTGAGAGGAGAATGGAGGAAAAGGGATTGCAGCATGGCCATCCCCCTGGTGGGTGATTTCTTGCTTTCTATCTCTCTGTCTCTCTCTGTCTTTCTGCTGACAGCATGTACCCTATAGCAAAAACCTCTCCAAAAAGCAAAAAAAAAAGCATATGAAATTATTTTATACTATTCTTACCATTGGAGGAGAAGGGATTGTGGCATGGTCCTTCCCCTCTGTGGGGCTGGTTATTTCTCGCTTTTTGTCTCTGTCTCTTTCTGTCTCTCTGGTAAATGCGCACACCCTATCGCAAAAACCTCTCAAAAAAAAAAAAAAAAAAAAAAAAAAAAAAAAAAAAAAAAAAGGAAAAGAAAGAGAAACCCCCTCCCTCCTGACAGGCAGGCTGAGTCACCTCTGGCTTCAGACTCTCTGGCACACTTTGTCTCAATAAACTCCTTTCTTCTTGAGATGATGTCTCCTGAGTCTTACTTTGAACCATGAAGATGTAATCAGAACACTGATAAATGGTTGAGCTATAAACATTTTAAAAACTCATGCAAAAATATTCACCCACATTATAATAGAAGTAAAATATATTAGTAATCAGTTAACATGTGCTTAACATGTGCTTCTGAATTTAGTAAAGATTTTCAAAATGAGACCAACCTATTAAGGAGAACCCCTGGTAGAGTAAGTTGGCATCACTTTTGGAAAAGCAATTTGGCAATAATGAGACTTAAAATGTTCATAACCTCTTATTTAGTAATTTCAATTCTATAAATATTTCCTAAGAAAACGATCCTTAATTCAGAAAAAAATATGGATATAGTTTCTCTTTCTGCATTTAAAAATGTAAAACTGAATACAACATAAGTGTGCAAAAATAAACAAGTGACTAAGCACACTTAACCCATTTTGTATTCCTTCAAAATATAAGCAGATGTTATATGCAGATGTTATAACAAAAAGGGAACTAGTTCTGTTATAATGTTACCACAAAAAGCTGGATATATGGTTTTAGGTATATTATAATTTCAGTTATGCAAAGTAAACTGTATGCAAATAAAAATGGAAAAGAATACAACATATTTTGTACTTTCATGGTGATGAGAAACATATAAGATTTTTACATCTATTTTATTATCTCCTTTTACATAATATGCATGTTTTCTCTTACGATGAAAAGATGTGTAGTAAAGAAATAAAAAGTACATAAAAAAATACAAGAGGAAGGACCCATCAATGCGGCGTTGACACCACAGTGAATTGATGTGGAGCCAGCCCTCACAATCCATTGCACAAGTGATTGAATTTTTCACTGTCCTTTTCAAAATTGTCATCTTTCTGCATGTTGACAGTCGAACTGATGGCTGGGAATATACTGCAGTGCCTAATCTCTAAAGAATTAGAATGTTAGTTATTCCTATCCTGCTTCATATCTAAACTAAAGAGGAAACGGCATGACTAATAAAATCTTCTTTAAAAATAAGTATTTCAAATGCCATAATTATCAATAAACATCTAGCTTGATATGATCAAACACTGTGCAGTTTTTCTTTTCAAGAGAAAGTAGTCAACTTATATTCTTTAATGTATTTTAAAATGTAGGCTAAAAGTTCTCTCAGTTTTAAAAATAATTGTGTTAACTAATTTACTTTGCAAATATCTAATGCCTTTTTGAGGACCTGGAAATTATCAAGTGAATTTTTAGGCAGAGAAATGGAATGAAAGAATTTAAAATGCCTCTTACCTGACATGCTTCTTTTTTCAGCAGAAGTCTTAAGCAGCCATAAGGCATAGGTAGTTAAAAAAAAAAAAACAACCTTCTTTTTTTCCCTAAGTAATGTTGCTCTGTTATATTAAAAGCAGCATGGCAGTAAAACTTGGTCTTATCGGTGCTTCTGGTTTTTTTTTTTTTGTCTCTGTTTCTTGAAATCTTTTGTGTGTACTTTGTTCAGTTACAAACAGGAAATGTGGTGATGGAGGCTTCTAGAGTTTAGATCTGAAAGTAGTAGACTTCAATTGTGTAATGTGGGGAGAAACATTGCACGAGTCTCCATACTGTGGTACTTGAATTTTTATCAGTATCTGAGTCTAATTTAAAAATAAATACTTCAATCAAAGTACGAATTACAGTAGGAGGGATCTTTCATAGCTCTGGAGACATTTCAGGTTGTCTCTTTACAAGTAAATTAATACTTGAAGCAAAATGAAAAAGATTAAACTGATGAGTAAATAGTATGCAGCCAACTGGATGTGCTCAGCTGTGTGCTATGTTTTCTATGAGACAGCAAGGAGGAGAGGGGATTAATACTTTCTGAGCACTGACTATGTGCCAGCTGCCTCCTGCACATCATTCCACTGGAAAACTAGGTGTCTGCCTTGTTTTCCACCAGCTCTCACTGCAGCTAGCGTGTTTCTCTGTTCAATCTGCAGTCACCTGGCAACAAGCTCTAGATCCCAACCACCATCCCAGAGTCAACATTAGAAGCTGCTAAACATTAGTGGACACTGGTTTAGAATCCTGAGCCCTCCTGAATTAGAATATTTGGGGTGGAGCCCTGGAATCTGCATTTAAACAAGCACTCTGGTTATTTCATTATAGGTGTTCTGGATAATCTTTTGAAAAACTCATACATACAGGATAGAATTGATCTTATTCATCATTAAAACTCTAGAACCTAGTATTACACCTGACATAGTTTAGGTCTCAATAAATATTATTGAAATAAACGATTAAATAAGTAAAATAATGCTACAATCTTCTGTTTCTCCCTGCTCCGTTGTTCAAGATAACACCCTAGTAAGCAAAAACAGTGCTTTTTAATTCACTGGACAGAGCTGGCTAAACACTAACAGCGTTTTTCTACTTCAGTCATTCACCCAAAGTATTTCTTGCTAGTCATTGAATTGGATTCTGTAGAACTGAACTAGATCATGGAGATTTCCTAGTCTCATCTTTTTTTCTTTCTCTCTCTCTCTTCCTTCCTTCCTTCCTTCCTTCCTTCCTTCTTTCCTCCCTACTCTTCCCTTCCCTTCCCTTCCCTTCCTCCCTTCCCTTTCCTTTCCTTTCCTTTCCTTTTTTTTTTTTGAGAGGCTTTGCTAATAGGGCATGTGCACTCACCAGAAAGAGAGAGACAGAGAGACAGAAAGCAAGAAATCATCTCCTGGAGGGAATGGCCGTGATGCAAGCCCTTCTCCTCCATTCTCCTCTCAGGATCTTGGGCACACACGCACATGAGCCTGGTGTGAGTTTAAGCGACTGGGTCTGGGACTCGAACTGTGGTTGACCACATGGGAGTCCAGCGACATAGCCATTATGCCAACTGCTGTTCCCCTTAGTCTCATCTTCTAAAGGCATTTTTCAGAATATGGTCCATGGAATACTAGGCTGTCAAGAAACTCTAGGAAAGCACATCCTTCCTTAAATATATTTGGGGAAATTGTATATTATTTTCACCTTTATAGATGTATATTAGTACATTAAAGGTTTAGGTAAGCCTAAATAAAGAAAAAAATTTTAACAGAACCTTTTCTGAACTTATGTGGCCAGAGAAATCATTGTTTAGCTGCCATCTGTTAGCAGGGTGACAGGTTCTGTGAGGCAGGTCTGGTGCATATAGACCAAGACGTCAATGGAACAGCAGTCTCAGATTTATGTAGAGACCAGAGGACAACAAAGAATCCGAAGGTTATAACCTGGAATTAGATGGAAAAAAGGGTGGAGACTGCTGAGAGCTGAACTCCAGATGTCCAGGCAGGTTTGAACACCTGAGACATCAGTTCAAGAGAAGTGGGTCCAGTTGTGAGATGGCCTTGAAGGACTGAACTTAGGTCCTGAAAGAGGGTAGCTGGGAAGGAGGGTGGAAGTCCCAGGGACAATAGGAGTCTGCGTAGGTGTCCTAAGCAAGACTTGGGAAATGGGAAAAGTGGATGCCCCATAATAAAAAGAGAGGCATTCAGCAGACAGTGGAGAGAGAGAGTCCTAGGGCTGGGAATTGAGGGACCAGCATCCCTCTTTATAAAAAAAACTTTGCAGAAAATGAGCAAAGATGGAAGGAGGATGCCCTCCTCCTGTTTGATCCATAAAGTACAATTCTAGAAACAAGAATAGAGTTTGGTAGTTGGCTATAAGTGCAGAGAAGGTCCAACTCAGCAATGACTTGAGCAAAAATGCAAGACTTCTGTGGTTAGCCCAGCAGATGTTCCTCTCAAGAAGAAAGGAAAAGAAACCTACCTACTTGGCCAATGACAGTCCAAGGGCCTCCCTGCTTCAAGTCTGCAACTACATCCACAAGTTTGCAGGAAGTTATGGAAGGTAAGAGCAGGGAGACAGGCAGGTACCCAGAAAGGATATATCCTGCTTTGGGTCAACAAGGGAGTCTATAATATACATAGAGGGATTCCCTAATGACCTAAATCCTAACTGCATGATCACCAGCTCCAGACTTGTAAAAACTTAGGCTAATAAATCCAAATAACTTCATGATTTCTAATTATTACAATCTTTTTTTTTTTTAAATGAGCTGCATTATAATGTTCCCCATTCCATAGATTCATTTAATTGGGAGAGATAACAAGATTATCCAAGGTCACATGGGAAGGTCATGCCTGAGCATTCAATAGCTCCACAGGTGTTGGAAATTTTCCAGGAAAAAAAGAAAGATTACTTTTTTATTAAATATACATGACTGAACATCTGGAGACATGAGAATAGTAAAAGGCCTATGGAATAATGTTTGTTATGAAATATATTAGTGCATTCAGAGATTGGAATGATGGTCTCATGAGCCACGTTCACATAGTACATAAACATAAGGTCTCTGTTGTACTTTTTAATGAGTTGGGTTATTAAAATAAAGTTTAAAAGATAGCCAGACTAAGCAGAAATGAACTGACAAGGTTGAAGCAGTTAGAAATGTTGTCGAAAATTGAGGGGAAAGTTTGATGGGCACCTGTCAAGAAATGTGAATTTTAAGGCCAACAAAATTGAGGTTTTCTTGCTGAAAGTAAGTGCAAAAATGGCACCTGCCATTCAGAGTTCCACACTCAGAAAAATGGGTCACAGAATGTAGAAAGTGACCCAGTTATTTGAACCTCTTTTTTTTATAATCTATAATTTTTATAATTAATCTATGTCACCATAGTGTATTTATTTATATATATGTGTGCATAATATACATTTTTTTCAAGGTGTCAACCTGTCAAAAGTAGATTTATAATATACTTACCAAAATATTTATAATTTAAATGACTTATAGGGGCATACACTACTTTTATAATTAGAATGAAATATGCTGTCTTATTTTAAAGGTTCTGTAAAATACCTTTGTTTTAACAACAGTTTTATATCTCTGTGTCATTTTCATTTTCCTGGTGAATTGTTCCTTAGTTGTTCTGAAGCAAGCAAGAAGTTAGTGAACACCTTTGTGGGACAAAGAAAGGGAAGGCCCCTCTGTTTCCAATTATGCTGTTTAAAAATGTAAAATAATTGAAAAATAAATTATGAGTTTACACTAGCGTTTATTAGGCTGTATAGAAAATTCATATTTTCACTGAGTTTAAGCTGGAAGAATCCTCCAAAAATCATTATTCAGGTGGAAAAGAAAAAACGAGAGCAATAGAACAATCCATGGACTTGGAATTCGATCCTTGTATCTTTTCATTACACTTACTATGCCTTACACAACCAGACTTTTTTTTTTTTTTTTTTTTTGGAGAGTTTTTCGCTATAAGGCATGTACGCTCGCCAGATAGACAGAGAGAGACATAGAGATATAAAGCAAGAAATCATCGCCTGGGGGGATGGTCACGCTGCAATCCCTTCTCCTCCATTCTCTTCTTGGGATCTCGGGCACTCCCACACACGCGCCCAGCGTGAGTTTTAAGCCGCCGGGGCCGGGACGTGAACCACAGTCGACTACGTGGGAGTCCAGCGACATAGCCATTATGCTAACTGCTGGTTCCCACAACCAGACTTTTTGGAAAATCAAACAATAAAATAAAAGGAGAGATAACTAAACACAGAAAGCAGAGAAAAACATCTAATAGGAGATATCTACAGTCTACTTTTCTTCTTGCAACAGACTAAAGAATTCAATTTTCTGGAAGACCAGAGTTTGTCCCACTATACTGTTTCTGTGTACTGCTCTAAAGAGAGTACTATTAGGTCTGTTTTTTCTATGTGAAAATGTGTCATGATTTCCCTGATCACCCAATAGCAATGTAAAAGGATTCTGAAAAAACTTGTTTTTACTGCAAACTCAATTGATCCAAACAAATTAAAACCAGTTTACTTACTGTAAGACTTCTCATAGCTTTAGTTAGCTAATATACAATTTCACTTCTCAAGAAAGGGATATATTATGGAATATGCTAACCAGTATTAAAAAAAAATAACCTCACAAGAGTAACTTCTTTAAAGCATTTTGTAGGACTACCATTTCAAAGTATGTGTTTTAGGAAACACTGGGTCAGAATTTTCTGTGTTAAACTGGCTCTTAACCTTCTGGACTCCTCCTACATTCTGGGCCTGGCTTACTTGAGGGACACTAGGTTAATATTTATATTACCACCCGATTATGAATTTATACAATTAAAGACATTTTCCTTGTGTTTAGAAAAGAAATTCAAATGCCATAGGGCAGGCAACACAATGAGTATTCTCAGAATAGCTTACACAGTGAGTCTAGTTCTAGTGGATTCTTCATCAAAAAAGACATGCTGCAAATTAAACATTTATCAAAATAAAAGGTTGGGTGCTAGACTATCACTAGAGGAAGGCAAGTTCTAGTTGTGGGACCTTTGTACTAGGAACAGAGAAGAAGCAGGTGCACCAAGAAATGCAGTAGTCAAGCTAGAAGTAGACCCTGGCATGGTGGTTAAGGTGCTGGACACCCACATGGCTGACCACAGTTCGAGTTCCAGACCTATTAGCTGGCTATCTCAGTTTCCTCCCTCTCTGATGAGTGTGCATGCCCTATAGCAAGTTGGAAAATAATAATAATAATAATAAATTTTTAAGGAAGTGGGGGTTACTGAATGAATTAAATGAAGACCATTACAAAGGAGCATGTATGGCTAACAGGATGCACAGAGGAAAATGAAGCACTTCTGGGTTAATGACACAGGGAGGCAATGACCACCCAGAGTTGAAAGTATTAGAGAAGAATCAGTAACTTCAGTGAGATGTATATCTGTAAGAGGGGACCACATGACAGGAGCTATGGCTTCCAGCAACAAAACCCATAGCCATTGTCATGCTTTGACCAGGCAAGAAAGGAGCAATGGAAAATCTTTCTAATTTTGTTCTTTTCTGTCCTCCAATCTCTCACGCATTTTCCTCAGTGGCCAAATCCAATAGTAAGAGGAAAAGTCAGCCCTGATGATGCAACCCAGCATCCAGTTGTAGTCGGCCCTGTGGCGGGATGGGTAAGAAGAGCAGAGAATGAGCTGGAGTAATAAATATAAAGTAATAAACATGCACACAAAGAGTGCAGAGGACTTCCTTTGTTTTAGGTAGGTACCATCGGTCCTGCCAAATGTGGGCTACATAACATTAGAAGTTAACATATCTTCCCGAACACAGAAGAGTAAACAAAAATAATTCATTGTGAGATATTCAACTAGACTAATCAGGGTAATTTTATTGATCTAATATAATACCTGGGCTGCCCTAAATAATATTAAGCTTTTCTGCATGGTATGACATAATTAAGGGTAAAAAGGTATCTAGAGAGATTATATAAAATGATGAAAGGAAGTATAAAAAAGGAAACTATGTAATTTCCCAGAGTTTAAGAAAGATATGAATCTGTAAAGCGAAAACAAAACAAAACAAAACAAAACCAAAAACAAACAAACAAAAACACCTCAGAAATAATGCATGCCTAAGATCCCTAGAGGAGAATGGAGGAGAAGGAATTACAGCATGGCCATCCCCTCTAGTGGGTGATTTCTCATGTGCTGTCTCTCTGTCTTTCTCTGTCTTTCTGGTGAACGCACATGCCCTATAGCAAAAACCTCTCCAAAAAAAAAAAAAAAAGCATATGAAATTATTTCATACTATTCTTACCATTGTTCTGTAAAGTGAAAATTATGTCAATATAAAAAAATTTAAGAGGTTTTTGCTATGGGGTGCATGAGTTCATCAGAAAGACAGAGAGAGACAGGGAGACAGAAAATGAGAAATCTTCCCCCAAGAAGGATGGCCACACCCCAATTCCTTCTCCTCCAGTCTCCTCTTTGGATTTTGAGCATGCGCTCATGTGCATCTGGTGTGAGTTTCAAGCCACCAGGTCTGGGACTCAAACTGTAGTCGACTCCGTGAGAGTCCAGCAATATACCCATTGCACCATCTGCTGGTCCCTCAATATAAAATTTTAAAAATGTAAGAAAGTTAGAACAGTGTCTGATTGATGTGAAATGTAAATGCTAGATGTTGATGTTGTTGGTATTACGCTGATAACAAAATCGATAAAGGCATTAATGGGAAAACTGCAAACAGATATTCCTAATCAACATAAATAGGAAACAATTCTTAACAAGATTTTAGCAAGTCTAATCCAGCAAAATATCAAAACGATAACATATTATGACTGTGTGAACTGTGGATGGCCATGTGGGAGTCCAGTACTCCAACCACCATGAAACCAGCTAGTCCCAGAGATAAAATCTTAACTATGTATTCAAGTTAGTGTTAACAATGATGGAACAAATTAAAATCATGAATATTCTGATAGAATATAGTGATAATTCTAATTATTTGTATGACAATTACAAGACTTAAACAATCACGAAATGTCAGACATGCCCAAACTGAGAGATACACAATAATTGATCTATATGCCTCAAAACATCAAGGTCAAAAGTGAAAAAGAAGTGCTAATTAAATGTTCTAGGTTAAAACAAACTAAGGAGACATGACAAGCAAAGGTACATCATAATCTTGTGTTGGATCCTGAGCTGTTAGGGGAAGATAGCACTAAAGGACCATTGCTAAAATTTGTTTATTTATTTATTTATTTAATTTACATTTTTAATACATTCAATTACATTATTTAGCTTACAACGTGATCATTTTAATATATGAACATTTCTTCCTGGTCTAGTTGATCAAAATATAGCAACATTACCTCCCTGTCTCAACAATGCTGTCTTCGTATCCTTCCTCCAAATGTTCTTCCCCAGACCCCTCTCCTCCACACACCCCACATCTGGCATTTACATCCATCTCTTCTGTTTGTACATCTTTTAGCTTGTCAGTTTCAGTTATAGAGTGCGGACATTCGGTATATATTAAGTGGGGACATACAGTGTCTCTCCTTCATAGTCTGGCTTGCTTCACTCAGCAGTAAATCTTCCATATTCTTCAACTTTCTGTCAAAAGCCAGGGTTTTGTTGTTCTTAATGGCTGAATAGTATTCCGTAGAGTATATGTGGCACAGTTTTTCAATCCATTCCTCCGTACGGGGGCACTTGGGTTGATTCCATGTCTTAGCAATCGTGAAAAGTGCCGCAATAAACATCAATGTGCAAGCAATTTTCCAATGAGAAATTCTTCTGTCCTTTGGGTATGCCAAGAAATGGGATTGCTGGACCATATGACAGTTCTATTTGTAAATTTTTGAGGAATCTCCAAATTGTTCTCCACATGGTTGGACTAATTTACATTCCCACCAGCAGTGTAAGAGAGTTCCCCTTTCACCACACCCCTGCCAACACTTATCATTTTTTTTTTTTTTTTTTTTCAATCTTTGCCATTCTGACTGGGGTTAGGTGGTATCTCATTGTTGTTTTGATCTGCATTTCCCTTACAAAGAGGGATGTTGAGCATTTTTTCATATGCCTTCTGGCTATTCGTAAGTCATCTTTACTGAGTATTCTTAACATATTTGGGGGCTCCTGTGTTGGGTGCGTAGATATTTATAAGAGTTATATCTTCTTGATCTATTGATCCTTTTACTACAATATAGTGCCCTTCTTTGTCTTTCGAACAGTTTTTGTTTTAAAGGCTATATTGTCAGAAATTAGTATCACTACTCCAGCTCTTTTTTCTTTCCCATTTGCATGGAAAACCTTTTTCCAACCCTTCACTTTCAGTCTATGTATGTCTTTATTGATGAGGTGGGTTTCCTATAGGCAACAGATGGAGGGTCTTTGTATTTTTATCCATTTGGCCAGTCTGTGTCTCTTGATTGGGGAATTTAATCCGTTCATATTCGGGTAATTATCGTTGTAACTGGATCTGTCCCAACGTTTAAGTTGGCCATTGTCACAGCAGGCTTTTATTCCTTTGTTTCTGTCTGTTAGCTCTTTAGTTTTCCTGGAACAGTACTTTCTTCAGGATTTCTTTCTTTCTTTCTTTCTTTTTTTTTTTTTGAGAGGTTTTCACTATAGGGCGTGTGCGCTTGCCAGCCAGACAGAGGGAGACATTAGAGACAGAAAGCGAGAAATCACCCCCAGGGGGGATGGTCACGCTGTAATCCTTTCTCCTCCATTCTCCTCTCGGGATATTGGGCATGCACGCACATACGCCCATCATGAGTTTTAAGCTACTGGGTCCCGGACGTGAACCGCAGTCGACTACTTGGGAGTCCAGCAACATAGCCATTACGCTAACTGCTGGTTCCCTCTTCAGGGTTTCTTGAAGAACTGGTCTGGTGCTGGCAAATTCTTTCAGGTCTTGTTTGTCTGAAAAGATTTTAATCTTTTTTTCCCATATGAAGGATAATCTTGCAGGATACAATAATCTTGGTTGAAATTGTTTCTCTCTTAGCACTTTCAATACATCTTCCCATTCCTTCCTTGCTTGCATTGTTTCCATTGAGAGGTCTGGAGTTAGCCTGATGGGATGACCTTTGTATGTCACTTCTCATTTCTCTCTTGCCAGTTTTAGTATCATGTCTTTATCTGTGGTCTTGGATATTTTGGCTACGATGTGCCTTGGGGAAGATCTTCTGGGTTGATTCTAACTGGGGTCCTTTTTATTTCTTGGGTCTTGATGCTTGAGTGCCTCTCAAGACTTGGGAAATTTTCTTCCAGGATTTCATGGAATAGATTTTCCATGTTATTATTAGTTTCTTCACCCTCTGGGATGCCAATTATTCTGATATTTGGGCATCTTATAGAATCTAGTATTTCTCGTATATTATCCTAGTGTTTTTGTGTTATTTTCTCTATCTTTTTGGTGGTTCTTTCTAGGTCAGAGGTTTTATCTTCTACATCAGATTCGATCTTCAGCATGGTCTAATTGACTTTTAATACTTTCAAGGGAGTTTTTGATTTCCTCTATTCCAGACTTTATCTCTAATAGCTCCATCTTGTTCTCTCTCAGAGTGTCCATTTCTTCTTTCATATCTTGGAATGACTTCCTCTTCTCTTGGAGTTCGTTGTCTCTTTTCTGTTCCAACTCAAAGAATTTGTTCACCATAAATGTTCGAAATTCTTTGTCTGACATTTTGGTAGCATTGTCCATTAGCACAGAAGATGGAGGGGAGTTACTCTGTACTTTTGATGGAGATGTATTTCCTTGTTTATTCATACCTGAGGCTCTTCTTCTACTTCTAGCCATTAGAAGATGTATTCACTTTGAATACTTCTTGCGGGAAGGTTACTCCGACTAGGAGTAAGTGACTTTCCCTTTTGCTGCCAATTAATGTTTGCCGAAGTCTCCCTTCTGTTGTTTTAACCAATGTGGTATCAAGAGGGGTACTGTATTGAGGCGTCTGAAAAGCAATGTCTCCTTTTTTCAGGTGGATCAGTACAAGGGAAGATCCCAGAGAAAGTTAGGTTGTTGGGGGATTTCAGATATCCTATTATAGACCTGTCTAGTCCTTCTCGAAGGATGGAAGATGGATAGGAGAGAGAATTAGGTGAAACAACACAAGAAAAAAAGAAAAAACAGAACACAGAGAAATAAAGAAAAAGTTGCGCGCCGCGTGTTAGCACGGCGCGCGGTTTCGCCAGAGGCCTGCCGCTGGTTCTGTCTGTGGCCTGCAGCCGGGGACAGGACAGGCTGGGAGAGGAGGAAGAGGAAGAA
>NW_006203439.1:536789-576728 GCF_000334495.1 Tupaia belangeri chinensis
CCCTGCCTCAGAACCACTGGTGGCCCAGAGGCCTGCCACTGGGTCTCCACTGCTAAAATTTGAATACAGACTGTCAAGTAGATAGGTATTGTATCAGTGTTCAAAGTTGCAGGTCTGGTTTGGGATGAATGGCCTCCTAGATACAAATCTAATGGTAAGAGATACAACAGAGCTGATATGGGCTCTCTACACACCTTTGTCTGGTTGCTAACTAGGCACGTTGTGACCAAGACCCACAAGGACCCATGCAAAATTGAAAGTCAAGGCAGACTTAAGAATGGCAGCAACTTTGCACATGCTATTCAACCCACACGTAGCAGGCAATGGATAGGGAAGACTTTGGGAACAGAGGTAACTTCCCAAGTCACAGGCTGATGACTAAACTATGCAGACAATAGGGGTGACCCCCATGGAAGAGAGACCAAGAGATAAGTTTTAAAAAGGCCTCACGTGGTGCAGTGTGCCATACTGAGCAATGTGAAAAGCCATGTAGAATATTGGGGTTTAGTTCCAGGGTCTATTTGTACATATGGAGCACATGAGCACACACTTATAATCCTAGCTGCCTCGAAAAGCGAGGACTAGGGAGGGTCTTTCGCTCTCTCTCCCTCTCTCTCCAGAAATAAAATAAAAAAAAATTAAAAAAAAGAACTGAGCAAAAAGACCATTGGTTTCACACTGTGGAGAACAAAGGTTATATTTAAGTCCAAAACAGAGAAAGAAAAAAGTCACAACAAAACATGCGCACACAAATTAATGAGCTTAGAACACAAAATAGAAGAGGTGCAATGATACATTATCTACAATTTTAATTCTTAAGTACACATTATCAGACATGCAAAGAAAGAAGAGTATGACCCATACTCAAGAAATTAAAAAAAATGCAGTCCAAATAAAATATTTGGGTTTAGCAGATAAAGACTTCAAAGCATTTTACAAATATGTTGAAGGTATTAGAGAAAAATGTATTTGAAGAGTTGATGGGAAATATGCAATCAATGAGCTAACTAATTGAAAATAGTTAGAAAATTTTGGGAACCAGCAGTTAGCGTAATGGCTATGTCGCTGGACTCCCACGTAGTCGACCGCGGTTCGTGTCCCGGACCCGGTGGCTTAAAACTCATGCCGGGCGCGTGTGCGTGCGTGCCCAAGATCCCGAGAGGAGAATGGAGGAGAAGAGATTGCGGCGTGACCATCCCCTCTGGGGGGTGATTTCTCGCTTTCTGTCTCTATGTCTCTCTCTGTCTGTCTGGCGAGTGCACGCGCCCTACAGTGAAAATCTCTCCAAAAAAAAAAAAACATAGTTAGAAAATTTTGAAAGAGAAATAGAAACAAAAAAGAATAAAATGGAAATTCAGAGTTAAAAGATATAATAACTGAGATATAAAAAATTCACCAAGTGAACCCTAATCAGATCTGAAATAGAAGACTCACTGATTTAGAAACTGGATCAATAGAAATTCCAATCCAAAGAACAAGGAGAAAAGAGATTGAAAAAAGGAATAGAATCTCCCAGGTCTGTGGACAATTTCAAGAACAGAGGGTCAGAAAGAGGGGTTAAAAAAATTCTAGAAACTAGAAATGGAAAATTTTTGATAATAATATACATGATTAAGTCACTATGCAATATATTCTGGATGGGAAATCACATTTTTGTATGCTGTGATGGTGCTTAGGAAAAGAATGTAAATTAAGTTAGAAAAAAAAAAGTTTCAGAAAAAAAATTATCTGTTCGATGACTGCAGTAAGATATATAGCCCCAGCTAAGTGCTACTTTATAGAATGCCTAAAGTTAGACTTGTGTTCATGGAAATGTATATATCAGCTGTGTTTGCTATGAAAATATTTAGGTTAATTAAGATCTTTAGTAATTCAATAAAACATGGGTGAAAAAACAGTATAGAAAGCAAACATAGATACCAGAGATAGTGGGGGAGGAGAATGGGAGATGGCAGAGGGTAAGAGATAGGGAATCATAATAAAAAAAGAATTCCGGCACATGTTTATTGGACAGTCATGGAAGGAGTGAGAGAAAGAAACAAACAATTATTTTAAAAATATAGGGCTGGCCCCATAGCCTAGTGGCTGAAGGAGCCAGATCCCACTTGCTGATGCTGACTGAAAATCACATTTCTCCTGGGATAGAGAAATGGAAAAGAAGGAATTACAGTTGGATCTTGCTCCATTGGTGAGTGCGTTCTCCTTCCCTCTCTCTCTCTCTTTGTTTCTCTCTGGCAAGTGCAAGCACCCTCTGGCAATTAAAAAAAAAATGTGAAAAAAAACCCCTTTATATAAAAGGACAAAAGTACTGTGTTATAATTGTTACTTTAACCTGTCTTCGGATTGTAAAGAGATGAAAAATACACACACACACACACAGTCTTACATATTTCTTCCTGTGGGTCTTAGTTCCACTCTAGCATGATTTCTATTAAAATGAAATGGAAATGACCTCCTCTTTTTTTCCTATAAGGTCTGCTATTAGTGAATTTTCTCAATTTTTGTTTAACTGAGAATGTCTTCATTTTTCTTTTTTCTTTTTTTAAGGATAATTTCCCAAGGGTTCAGAGTTATTTGTTGACTTTTTTTTGAATACATCATTTCTCTTTCTTGTGTAATTTCTAGGAGAATTCAGAATTAATTCATTGTATTGTCTTCTTCCATTTCTCCAACTTGATGGGATTTAGAGTATGTATGCAAAAATTCCTGGAGTGTTTTTCAAGCCACTAGGGCTGGGAGTAGAACCAGAGTTGGTCATGTGGGACTCAGCTCTCTTAACCACTAGGCTACTGGGCTATCACAAAGAGTTTATATATGGCAGTAATAACAGCATTATTTTCAAGTACACATGGAACTATCTTCAGCACAATGATGATAGTTCATAAAGCAAGTCTCAAATAAATTAAAAAGATTGAAATAATGCAGCCCTTTTATCACAGTAGAATTAAAATAGAAATCAGCAATAGAATGGATCTGGGAAATCTCCAAATATTTTAAAATTAAATGACAGACTTCTAAATAATTGATCAGTGAAAGATGAAATCACAAGGGAGATTCAAAATTACTTCAAACTAAATGAAAATAAAAATACATCAACATTTCTGATAGGCAACTGAAGCAGTGCTCAGACAGAAATACATAGCATAAAATCTTTAATAGTTGAAGAAAAGCCTAAATCACATGTTCGACCCTGAAAAGGAAGAAGGAAGAAGTCAAACACAAAATAGAAAGAAGAAAATAATAAATCTCAGAGCAGGCCAAGAGTTAAATAAAAACAGGAAAACGATAGAAAAAAATCGATGGCACCAATAGCAGTTTAAAAACAAAATCAATGGAACCAAGAGCATAATGTTTAATGTACTTTAATGTTAACTGTAACCTCTATAAGAACAAAAGAACTTTAAGAAAACATGAGCAACTTTACACGTGCAAAGTTGATACTTAGATGAATATCATAGATAAATTCTTAGTCACAAAGTACACAACTAATTTAGAAGGAATAGAAAACCTCAGTAGACCAATAGAAAATAAGGAAGTCAAATTGGTAATTAAAAATAAGGGAAGAGAGATTTGGGGGAAGGAGGCTTTACTTTGTACAATTCTATATTATTTGAACCATGAGAATGTAGTCCTGAATGACTAATGTGCTATGAAATATTTCTATCTCTGCTCCTTTTGTTAGGGATTCAGTTTTATAGCAAATTGGCTTATATTGGGCATGTTAGGCTTCTCTCAGCACCATGTTTAGTTAGTTGTAAGAACGCCTACAGGAAATAGCCCTGTGTACACAACAGTAACATAGGTGTGGTTTGTGCCTCCCAGGCCCAGCTTGCAAGGTATGTGCCATTCTGTTCATAGAGCAAGCACAGCCCAAACAACTGAGCCTGAGATGTGCAGATCTCCTCAGTTTCAGGAGCCATCAGCTCTGGGTTCCCTTAAGTTTTTATTACTAATCAGTCACACAACTTTCTCATGCATACAGCTAGACCCGATATTCTAGAGCAGCAACTTTGCACAAATAGCAGTTACTTGTTACTGTCCTAACATTGAGGTAGGGTAGTGTTTCTGCGCCTGCTCCTTGGCCAGAATTTCTCATGATGTTGATCTGCTCCAGCTAAATTCCCCAAGATTCCTTCAGTCAATATTGCAAGTAGGATGGAATATGGGTGAATGCCTCAGGATTTCCTTAGACAAAAGGCCAAAGGAACAGTTGTTAACTCCTTTTAAAAATCTGCACAGGGACCAGCAGGTGACCTGGAGATTAAGACACTGGATTCCCACATGGCCAACTGCTGTTTGAGTCCCCAACCCTGGTGGCTTGAAAACTACACAGGGTACGTGCTCAAAATCCTGAAAAGAGAATGGAGAAGAAGGGATTGTGGCATGCCCATCCACGGTGAGGTTGACTTCTCACTTTCCCTCTTTCTGTCTCTTTTCTACAACTGTGCTTGCCCTATTGCAAAAACCTAAGGAAAAAAAAATGTTGGACAGATTCCAAGGTTAATAGCAGGTATGTGTTAAGATCATAGGTAATCTTCCTTTTTCTTTTTTCTTTCATCTATTTATTCATTTAGTGAGAGAGAGCGAACTTGAGAGGGAGAGAAAGAGAGGTATTTTTGATAGGGTCTTGCTACATCACAATCCTCCTACCCTGGCTCCCCATTTAGCCAGAACCACAGGTATGTGCTACCAGGAATCAACCAGGCCTACCACGCTGCTGCAGTTACTGAGCAGTGCCATTCTCCACTTGAGCCACTGTGACTGGGCCTACTTTTCTTATTTAAGCTTTTATTTGTTTTTGTAAGTTTACAATGACTAGTAATTAATTTGTACTCAGAAAAATAATGCTGTATCTAAAAACATAAATTTTTATAAACAAAGTCAAGTCTTTGCTCAATTGAGTAAATGAAAAGTTGGTGCAGATGGCCAATATTTATAACGTTTGTAAATGCTGAAATGATATAGAATTTCAATGGCATGTCACAATCTTTTTAAAATTACAATTTTGGACCAGCCCCATAATACAATGGTTAAGGGAGTCAGATCCCACATGTCTGACTACAGTTCAAATCCTGGCCCTAGTGGCTTGAAAAATACACTGCACATGTTTACCCCAAACCCTGACCGAATGAAGAAATGGAGGAAAAGGGATTGTGGCATTACCATGCAGTGTTTTCTCCCTCTCTGTCTGTCTGTCTCTGGTAAGTGCATGCACCCTCTGAAGATGAAAAAAATTATGTTTTAACTTTAATAACTCTAAATTAGAAAAAAATTACTTTAGGGCTGTCCGTGTAGCACAGTGGCCAAGTGCTATGCACAGGGAGCTGGATCCTACATGGCCAACCGGGTTTGAGTCCCAGCCCGGCTTAAAAAACACACTGGGTGCTAGCATGCATGCCCAAAATCAGGATGGAGAAATAGAGGAAAAGGGGTTGAAGTGTGACTGGCCACATTGGAGGGTGGGGTGGGAGAATGCTTGCTCACACTCGTGGTATGTGCATGTGATCTCTGGCAATTAAAAAAAAATTCCTTCAAAATCTCAACTAAACTTTAAGAAAGAGTGATCTCTGGCAATTAAAAAAAAGTCCTTCAAAATCCCAAATAAACTTTAAAAAATAATAATCATTTTATTATTTATTTATTCATTCATTGATTTTTAATTTGACCAGAGAGAGACAGAGGCTGAGAGTGAGAGAGAGAGGAAGTGAGAACGAAAGCCATCAAGTCTAGGACTCGAACCCTGGTTGGTCATGTGGGAGTGTCCAGCGCCTTAACCACCACGCCACCTGCTGGTCCCCCAAATCAACTTTAAGAAAGATGAAAGAACATGTCTTGAGTACATTTATTTTCTTATTCTATATTCGTTGCCACTTGGGTTCCTCAGGAAGGAGATGGGAATTATCATACAGGACTTTTAACTGGGAATACTGTTGGGATCAACACATGCACAAAGCAGGAGAAGAAAGCAGGACTGGGCACAGATGTGTCTTAACAGAAGCTTCAGCCTATCCCAGCTCTGAAGGTGGGCAGCTTCCCAGAGCTGTTCTGATGTTATAAGTTGCAACGAGGAAGGAAGGAAGTAGAAGAAAGAGACAGGAAGAAAGGTGGAGGGGAAGAAGAGGTAGATGGGGTCAAGCCTTTGCAGGCAAGGGAAGAGGGTATATCCTCAGCAAGATGATCCTTGGTTGATTCTGGGATTTCGTATTGGTTAGTATTCCTGATGTTAATGATTACCATTACAGTGATCTGCTGTAAATAAACCTATTTAAACAAAGTTTATGCTTCAGACAAAAAGGGCTTCTTTAATATATTTGACCAAAAAAAATGCTTTAAAAACTTCATTAATGGCATAATGGTTACGTCACTGGACTCCCACATAGTTTACTGTGGTTTGAGTCACAGACCTGGTGGCTTAAAACTCATCCTGAGCACATGCACTCATGCATGCCCAAAATCCCAAGAGGAGACTGGAAGAGAATGGATTTTGGCATGGTCATCCCCCCGGGAGATGATTTCTCACTTTGTCTCTCTCTGTCTCTCTAGCAAGCGCACACGCCCTGTAGCAAACATCTCTAAACAAACAAAACTTCATAATGCCCTAGCCTCAGTGGCACAGACAGTTGCATGCTATGAAGAGATACTGGAACCACATGGGTAGGTCCAGAGTTCTGATCCCAGCTGACCTAAGCACCAAGTGCACATGACTGGCTGGAAGTCTAGGGAGTTGAGAGGATCACAGCATAATGAGTCTCTGTTGGAGATCTCTTCCTCTCTCTCTCTTTCTGTCATGAATAAATAAGTAAGTAGACATAAAAAATCCTTCACCTATAATATGGAATTGACTGAGAAGCATTATTTAGCTTGGGTTCTAACCTACAGTTGAGTAAGCCATTTCCTATTTCCGTGATTGTTTTCTGCAGCAGGGTTCCTAGGAGCCTCCAGTTTAAGTTGAATGAAATAAAAAGAGTAAAAGATGGTCACTTCTTCCTTATACCTGTGACTAGATTACTTAAGCACGCAAATGAACCCTAAAATAGTCACACACTGAGCTGTGTTTTAGGATGTGGTCAGAGCTCAACAGAGAAGCATTGTAGCAGGATATTTGCAGCATTGTTTGCTGGTCACAACTAACATCCTGTGTCTTTATACACTAGTTATTTTTAGCTTCCTGCAATCAATCCCCTTTCACTGCTATGCCAAGTTGTTTATTGAGAGTGCAGAAGCAAAGACATGAGGTGGAGGCCTGCAGCTTCCGACACTGAGAAGACGGACTTCTGTTGCTACGGAAGTAGTGATGGTTAGGGCTGCTTTAACAGAAGTCCTGAGCTGCCTTTGATTACAGAGCTTTGTGGCCTGGCTTCCATATGTATCATGATCTGCTGAGAGGGCCTTTAGTACACTCCCTCCAAAGCAGGGCTAATGTGAATGACTGAACACTAGTTTGCTCTCTCACCTACTTCTTTAGAAATGGTCTAATTTTAAGGGTCAGCCTGTGGCATAGTGGTTAAATCAGCCAGATCCCACATGGCCAATCTCATGGTTCAAGTCCCAGACCTGGAGGCTTGAGAAACATGCTAGACTCATGTGCATGCATGCCCAAAATCCAAGAAGGAGGGAGAAATGGATTAGAAAGGAAGTCTCCATGAGGAGAGATACTTTCTTTCTCTTTGTCTCTCTCTCTTTCCTGTCCCCAGTGTATGCCCTTTGGCAAAAAACCAAAACCAAAACCAAAACCAAACAAACAAACAACAAACAAACAAAAAACCCATTTTTACTTGTAGTTATTTATTCAGCTTGGCCTCCCTCCCTCCCTTCCTCTCCTTTCTTTCCTTGGTTCCTTCCTACCTTCCTTCCTTCCTTCCTTCCTCACTCCCATAGGGTGCATGTGCCCACCAGAGACAGACAAGGAGAAACAGAGAGAGGTGGAAGAGTGGAAAAGGGAGAAAACACCTCCCAAACAGACATGGTCATGCCACAATCCTTTCTTCTCCATGCTTTCATCCTGTTGGGATTTGGGGCACACACGTGCACCTGGTATATTTTGCAAATCACCAGAACTGTGTTTCAAACTGCGTTTGGCCTGTGGAATCTGACTCCCTTAACTACTAAGCCATGAGGCTGGCCTTATTAATATATTTTTCTAAAGAGTGAAACAGGATGTCTTACAGACCTGTCAAGCTAAAACTTCTTACACTGAACTTTTGATTTTTTTCCCTCCATCTTTCACATCTCAATAACATTATCATCACCCAGAAACCTAGTTTAAACAAAAAAAAAAATCTAGAACTCATCCTTGCTAACTCAGTATACTGGGACCTTAGCCATGGCAATCCACTTACCCATCTCTCTGCTGCCCCCTCCAGGCCAACCATCCTCATCTCTTACCCAGATCACTACAAATAGCTTCCCTAGTCTACCTTTACAGGTCTGATGATCCTTTCCCTGCACAGTATCCAGAATAATATTTTAAGAACTAAATTAGATCAAGCTTTTGTCTTGCTTAAATGGGAGATCTCAGGGGCTTTACATTGCACTAGGAATAAAATTAAAGCTCCCTTCTATTTCCTAAGGTTTTATATGACCTAGCTCCTGCACAATTTTCTTTTCTTGTTTTTGCTGTAGGGCATACACCTTCACTGGAGAGAGGTGGCAGTGGGGAGGGATGAGGTGAGTGAGAACTCACTCCGCAGTGGGGATGGTCACAACACATCTTTCTCTTCCAGTCTCCTCTCTGGCCCTTGGGCACCTGCACACTTGCCTGGCATATTTGTTTATTAGTTTGTTTTTTGAAACAGTAGGTTGGGACTCAAACCATGTGGCTGGCCATGTGGAATCCAGTCACCTTAACACCATGCCACCAGCTGACCTACCTACACACCTTTAATTTCAACATTTAACACATTCCCTTTGCCTTCTACTCTAGAGTGGGGAGTTGGCATTCTATAGCTCATTGTCCAAACCACCCAATCACCTGCTTTTGCAAGTAAAATTTTATTGGGACATAGCTTCATTGACTCATTTATGTATATTTATGACTGATTGTGTGCTACAAAAACAGAACTGAGCTGTGACGGAGAACATTTGGTCTGTAAAGACTGAAATGCTACCATAAAGTCCTGAGCCTCACTAGCCTCCTTTCCCCCACTTTAATCAAGATAAACCCTTGTTGCCACTGGTCTTTGCACTAGCCCACACCTTTGCTTGGGGAGGATGATCTGTTTCTTTCTGAAGCTTATTACATCTTCTCAATGATTCAGCTCAAACTTAAATATTCAGAAAAGTCTTTTTTTCTATTTTCAAATTTATTCATTAATTCTTCCACGAGACACACACACACACACACACACACAGGTACCCCCCACCCCAAACAGGGTTGGTCCACCCCAGTTTTAGTAGAGGAGAGGGGCTCATCATGTTACCACTGTGCCACTACATGGCCCAGAAAAGATTTTCTTTATAACGGGAAGTAGGTGGGCATCCTTCTTTCCAGGTATACTCTACCCCTTCATATC
The DNA here is from genome assembly GCF_000334495.1 of Tupaia belangeri chinensis. Lineage (NCBI taxonomy): Eukaryota > Metazoa > Chordata > Mammalia > Scandentia > Tupaiidae > Tupaia > Tupaia belangeri. Next base: position 546,302 of record NW_006203439.1, read on the forward strand.
CCACTGTCTTCTAAGTAGAACATTAAAAATAGAAATGATCTTACTTAAGTTACAGTCTATTTCCCTCCATAAGACTCTAAGCTCCAGGAAGTTGGGCCTTTGTTTGCTTTCTTCAGCCCTGCTTCACCAATGACTGGAAAGTAGCTGCACTTAGTAAGTGCTTCTGAAATATTTATTGACTTAACAAAGTAACCATGAATGCCAACTCCCTATTCCATTGTATATCATAACCAATATAAATTTCCTAAGGAAATATAGTACTGTCCTTTTAAAACAGCCTAGAATGTAAGAGGAGATAACAGAAAAGTTTCTATGACTACAGTTCTTACATATAGTCAAGTTGCTCATTTTATTCATGAATGTATCTATTTATTTCTCTAATAAATATTAATTGGCTGCTGACTCTAGAAAACATGAGGAAAGACATGATTTGATAAACTATTTGTCAGAAGTGTACCCAGCATTGTCTTAATGTGACTAAGAAATTTCAAAAGTTGAAGAAACATCAATCTGTAATTTCTCTGATCCACTACCCCACTCACCCAGAAATGCCTCAAAGATTCAGCAACAGTGTCAATTTGTTTTTAAAATCCCAGTGAAAACTACTCTGTAGGGAACCAGCAGTTAGCGTAATGGCTATGTCGCTGGACTCCCACGTAGTCAACTGTGGTTCGCGTCCCGGACCTGGTGGCTTAAAACTCATGCTGGGCGCATGTGCGTGAGTGCCCAAGATCCTGAGAGGAGAATGGAGGAGAAGGGATTGCGGCATGACCATCCCCCCTGGGGGGTGATTTCTCGCTTTCTGTCTCTCTGTCTCTCTCTGTCTGGCGAGCGCACGCGCCCTATAGCGAAAACCTCTCCAAAAAGAAAAAAAAAAAAACTGCTCTGTAGAACAGCTAAGCATGTTCATGTTTATTTGACTGAAGTAGTCCATAAGGAGTGATAAAGTAGTTGATGCTCCCTCTAGCTATTGTGAGTCTGGTCAGTTATGAAAGAAATTTGGGATGGAGGACTTTATGGAGGTTGGTAATAGGCTTGAATGTGGCTCTGCTGAGAAGGGCTTTGGACAGTACAATTACTGGATATTTGTGGAATTAGACAAAATATCACCCGAGAGTTAAGGATAGGGGTTCGTAAAAAAGAGAAGGAGTAAAGGGGCAGTTTTCCCACCTTGCACGTATGGCGATTCCTGTGTTTACTACTACAAACCATTTAGTCAGTGCTTCCAAGTCTAGGGCCACAGCTTGCCAAGTCTTAGCTTTTTGGCTTTATGACACTCAAACTGCCAAATTAAGAGATATGCACATAATATTCTCTTAAATATTTGTTTAATTCAATAGAAAAGGTGTTTTCCTGGGACCAGCAAATGGTGTAATGGTTACACTGTTGGACTCTCACATGGCCTACTGTGATTTGGATCCTGGACCTGGCTTCAAACTCACATTGGGTGCATGTGCATTCATCGCCAAAATCTCAATGGGAGAATGAAGGAGAAGGGATTGTGACATGTCCATCCCCCCTGGGGAGTGATTTCTCCCTTTCTCTGTATCTGTCTGCCTCTCCAGTGAGCGCCCTATAGCAAAAAAATCTCTCTTAAAAAAAAAAAAAAAAGAAAGAAAAGGTATTTTCCTGATTTCATCTACAATTAATGCAATAGGAGCCCTTGCATATTTTTACCAGAGTAAGGAGGTGTTCATGCTGGTGAACACAGAGCAGGATAATAGAATCAGTTTTGAAATTTTGTATTCACTGTATATCTGCCATGGCAGTGTTGAAAGATGAACATAAATGCTTTTGGTGTTACAAGATAAACCTGCCTGATGATTGTCATCTTGCTTGGAAGTTGTAAATAATGGGTACTGGGATGTTTAGCAAACTGAAATCTCATTAACCTACCCTTGAAGTCAGTTTCGCTACAAGCTGTAAGATAGATTTTCTTTGAGAAACTACCTCCATATCTAACCCTCTTATCACTGAGTCCTAACTGGCATCATTTCTAAAGAACTTTTGTAGAATTAGCAAAATTTTTAAAATGACTATTTTTAAGCATTTCCATCTCTGTTTAAAAAAAAAGGATAGTACATTTATGTGTTGTGTATATGGTACATTACTATTTAGTTCTTCTTGAAGTGCTTTGCATACATTGGTACGAAACTTTCTATTTAAGTCAGTTATCACCACGAAGAGAATTAAATTGTTACAAAGGACCTCTTGCTTGCTTTCATGTACACACTTGAGAGTCTTCCCTTGCTAAACTAACCAAGTATGTGTTTATACATAATGCTCCTATTTGCTACTGTCTTGTATCAGTGAAGACACTGTAGTGGAAATATGAAAACAAGGCACCAGCAGATGGCATAATAGTTATACCATTGGACTCCCACATAGTCCACTGCTGTTTGAGTCCTATACCCAGTGACTTGAAACTCATGCTGGGTGCATGTGTGTGTGCATATATGCATGTATACTGAGAAAAAAATGAAGAAGAAGGCATTGGGGCATGGCCATCCCCCATGGGGGGTGATTTCTTGCTTTCTTTTTTTCTGTCTCTCCAATCAGCACATGTACACTATAGCAAAAAATGCTCTTAAAAAAATTTGCTAGCGGGACCAGCAGTTAGCGTAATGGCTATGTCGCTGGACTCCCATGTAGTCGACCGTGGTTTGAGTCCCGGACCTGGTGGCTTAGAACTCAAGCCGGGCGCGTGTGCGTGCGTACCTAGGATCCCAAGAAGAGAGTGGAGGAGAGGGGATTGCGGTGTGGCCATCCCCTCTAGGGGGTGATTTCTTGCTTTCTATCTGTCTCGCTCTGTCTGGTGAGTGCACGCGCCCTATAGCAAAAACAACAACAACAAAAAACAAACAAAAAAACCAAACAAACAAACAAAAAAAAACACTCCCAAAAAACAAAAAAAAACTCTCAAAAAAATTTGCTAGCTGTCAGTGATTATACAAAAAGCTCAATTTTGCACTGTTTTAGTGAAAGCAAAACTGAGTGGGAGAGATCATAGCATAGGGGTACTGTTTTGGTCAGAAATTTCAGTTCTTATTTGGTAACTAAAAACTACCAGGGTAAAGCACTTGAAACCTTCTGGACAGCCCATAGAACAGTGGTTAAGCACTGAGTTTATGAAGCTGTATGTCACATGGCCAACAAGGGTTCAGGTTTCAGCCCTGGTGATTGAAAAACAGATATTTATATATGGATGCCTAAAATCTGGATGGAAGAGAGAAATAGAAAAGAATCTAGCATGACCACATGCCAATGGGAGATATGCTCTCTCCCTTTTATTCTCTCTGGAAAGTGCATGCACCCTCCAGGAATTTTCTTTTTTAAAAAACACTTCTCTTTCCAGATGGTGGGTGACAAAGCTGAAGAAGCTGAGAGATTGGATACTAAGGGAAAAAAAATCTTAAAGTCAAGAAGGCTGATGCCAGAGGAAAGGTTAAAAAGGGAGATTTCAAGGCTGAAAAACCCAAGAAGGGGCTTATAACGAACCCCCTTTAAGGACACAATAGCTGCATAAGTTATTTGGAATTCTTCTGCACAGGAGATGTGTCTATCCCCTGTTATTCATCTATTCAATCATTTATGTATGTCTGTATAGGCTCATCAGCACTTATTATATACTTTAAAATTATAATTATAATATGCGTAGCATTTAATATAGTATATTATAATATATTGAATTATATATAATTAGAATTCAATACTACTTTGTGTTAAAATTGTTTCAACTCTAGCCATGTAGAGCTCTTTCGCTGACTCTGTGTGCCTTTAACACACAACCATCAGTGTGTGTGTGTAGCGTGTATTTGTCTGTCTGTTTTGAGCAGATTCTTGTTTTCTGGCACTACATGATGGTCTCAGTTCTTCTTGAATATTTTCTGCTCAGTCCTAGAATTAGCAATTTCTTCAAGGAACCCTAGCTCCTGCTACTGGAGAATAGTATTAGAAATCAAGATTTGAGAGTGAGGAGTGCCCATTGCTACTGAGATATCATTGCTTCCAGGCTCTGCCAGGTGACAGAGCAAGGGAATACATGTGTGTATGCTAACCTGTGTATAGACACAAATCTATAAATATTTCTATATGCTTCCAGATGTTGATAAGCTCAATATGAGTTCATACTTATTTCTCCAATTCAAAGCTGTTACTGCACAGATGCTTCTAACCTTCTGTTCCCTTGTTTATCTGTAAACTCTCACTCCAGCAATGAGAAACCTAGCTCAACCTTTCACCATCCATTTACTTAACTGTTCCATTCAAGTGTATTTGCCCAGTATTTCCAGCATTCTTAATCCATACTCCTGAGGGAAACATTACCAACTAGAGCACAGTTCCTGTGTGGTATTTTTTGACAGCCCACTCCTCTAAAATGTTACTTAGGTCAGCACCTTATTCTCTCATCCTTTAGTGTGAATTTGTTTAAAATTCAAGACTTTTTTGACCCATGGGTTATATAGAAGTGTGTAGTTTCATTTTCAACTATCAGTGGCTGGTCTAGCTATCTTTTGCTATTGCTTTCTAGTTTCCACTACAGGAACAGATTTGCATGATTTAAATTTGTTAAGCTGTATTTTTATCAGGCAGAATATAGTCTACTCGTGGATGTTTCGTTTGAACTTGAGAAGAATATATATTCTGCTGTTGTTGGATAGAGCATGCTACAAATGCTGATAAGATTAAATTTATTGATAATGGTATTTAGATCAACTAAACCTGTTTCAATTTTCTGCCTGCTTGATTTATCAATTATAGAGTACGTTGTTGAAGTCTCCAGCTAGAGAAATACTAGATCTGTCTGTTTATCCTTTCAGTCCTGTCAGTTTTTACCTCATATATGTTGATGATCTATTGTTAAATATGTGCATATTTGGGATTGTTATGTTTTCTTAGAATACTGAGAATACTAATCTGTCATTATGTAGGACCATTTTCCCCTGAAAATTAGGCTTTGTCTAATGTTTAGTATCGCCACTCCAGCTTTCTTTTGCTTAGTGTTAGTATGGTTTATCTGTCTCTATTCCTTCCTTTTAACCTGGCAGTGTCTTTATATTTAATTTCTTGTAGACATAATATAGTTGGAGGTTTTTTTTTTTTTTTTTCATTTGCCAGAGGGTATATGTGCTCACAGTGGTGGGAGAGAACCCCCACGGTGCAAGGCCTCACCACAATTTCTTCTTCATTTCTGTCAACTGTGAGGATTTTGGGCATGTGCACACATGTGTATGTTCAGCATGTTTTTTAAGTTCCTGGGTCCAGGACTTAAACCACATAGTTGGCCGTGTACGATCCAGCCACCATAACCACTGGGCTATATGGGCTGGTTCAGGGATTATTTTTTAATCCACCTTGGCAGTCTCTTCCTTTTAATTGGTGTATTTAAATGATTCATATTGAAAGTGATTATTGTTATTTTTGAATTAATATAAACCCATTAATTTATTGCCAAGAAGCTTATTTCTCAGCCCTTCTGGTTCTCATTGCTCAGTTCATAAGACTGAATTTACACCTTGCAGAATGTCCATTACACTTTTTAAAAACAAAATTTACTATTTGTATTAGACTTTACAATGTATCTGTTTAACTACTTTAAGTCCACCTTCAAATATAACCTCTGCTTCACCCTTAGTATAAGTACTTCAGGACAAAATTTTCCCAGTTCTTTCTTCATCCCTATGATATGCTGCGATTCATTCACTTGTCCACTGGCTATAGTCATATAATACACTGTTGCTATTATTACTCTAAATAGTTTTTAAATCCACACAAAATAAAACATAATTTTGTTTTCCATACATTTAGTCCTTCTCCAGAACTCTTCTTTTCTTTATGTAGATCCAAGTTTCTGATCTGTATCATTTTCCTTCTGCCTGAGAAAATTAAAAAAAAGTTTTGTTTTGTTTTTAACATTTCTTGTAGGGTAAGTGTGACTGGCAATGAACTCCTTTCACTTTTCTTTGTCTGAGAAAGCTTTCACTTCTCTCATGTTAGAATAATTTCACTGGTCATAGAATTCTAGGTTGACCATTTTTCCCAATACTTTAAATATTTTATTATGCTGTCTTCTGGCTTGCACCTTTTCTGACAAGAAGTCTGATGTAATTCTTGTCTTCACCCTGTTGGTAAGGTGTTTGTGTGTGTGTGTTTCCTGGCTTCTTTCAAGATTTTTTCATCTTTGATTTTCTGCAATTTGAATATGAAATATGTAGGTGTACTTTTTCTATATTATGTGTTGCCTGGATTTCTTGGATTGGTGGCTCAGTGTCGTTAATTTCAAAAGTTCTTGGTGCTATTACTTCAAATATGTCTTTTATTCCTAACTCTTCTTCTTTTTATATTCTAATTGCATGTATGTTACACATTGGAAATTGTCTTACAGTTTCTTGATGTTCTGCTATTTTGTTTTCATTCTTTTTTTTCCCTTTACCTTTCAGTTTGGGAATTTCCTATTTTTATCTTCAAATAGTGATTTTCTTCAACTATGTTGTCTTTCTATGATTTTCTGTTGATTCTCCTTAGAACTTTGGTATCTCTGTTTATGTTACCATCTATTCTTGTATATTGTCTGTTTTTCATTAGAATCCTTAGCATATTTTTATATGCACACAATTTACTATATTCATGTAACCAAAGATATTTTGTAAAAGCAAACAGTTTTATCCCTCAATTAGTTTGTACACTTATGTAGATTTTCAGTTCCTGGGTATACAGTTTTCAGGAGAATAAATAAAGATAAAATTTAATTTTATGAGAACATAACTTTTGTAAAAAATTATTTAACTTTATTTATTTATTTATTTTAATTTTACCAGAGAGGGTCAGAATGAGAGAGAGAGAGAGAGAGAGAGAGAGAGAGAGAGAGAAAGTGAGAAAGCAAGCCACCAGGTCTGGAACTTGAACCATGGTCTGGCATGTGGGAGCCCAGTGCCCTTAACCACCACGCCACTTGCAGGCTCCAGGAAATTGAAAATTTTCTGTTCCAATATTTGTGTTATATCTGAATTTTGTTCTTATTTGTCTTTCCAGATCGTTTCTTCTTGTCTTTTGTCATGTGTGTTGAAATCAGATATTTTGTACAATCTTAAGCTGCATAACCATGTTTTGGTCAGTGAAAGACCACACATATGACAATGGTCTCATTAAAGGCAGCCATAGAGGCACTAGCAAACAGCCTAGGTATATAGCAGACTCTGTATTTAGGTTTGTGTGTGTGCTCTCCATGATGTTCATATAATGATGAAATGGTTTAATGACACATTCCTTAGACAATATCCATACTTAAATTAATGGTGCATGACTGTATTAGGTAATAGGAACTCAGCTTAATAGGCTTCTAGTAGGAGAATTTATGTTACTGTGGCTAGGAGTTGGGTTTTGTTTAATATTTGCTATAGCTATAGGAGATAGAGGCTTCAAGTATTTTTAGTGTCCTTGTTTTTATCTCCCACCTTCTCTTTCAACTTTCCAAAATACGCCATCTAAAAGAGACTGTCTTACAGGTCTTTCCACTGTAATTCACTGCTATTTCACTGGGACACAGCACTGTTGGTGTGGCAATACAGGATGTGTGAGGGAGACAGCATTCTCTAATCTGATTACATCTCAGGTTTTAGTGGGTCTGTGTCTATGGGCTGTGACTTTCACAAGTGATTCTTCTTACATAGTTTTCCATCTTCTGTTCCATAAGTCAGGAAGGATAGATGGGGCCAGAGTGGGAGAAATGTCTTTCCACCACAGCTCTGCAACAAGGCTCTGTAAAAGTCTTCCCCACACAAGTCGTTGTTATGGGGAAGGCTGTAGGCAGGAGTACTTCACAGTAATTACTTTCTGCTTCTCCCTGCCTGAGTATTAGGAGAATCTCAGATCTTCACCACGAGAACTTATGGGGTGTCCTGGAGGTAAAGCACATATAAAAGTGCAGGGTACCCCCAAGAGTTACGCTCATGCTAATCCATAGTCAGCCTTCAGCAATTCATCAAAGTGACTGGTTAGGTATTTCTATTATATAATGCCTTCAGTGACTTCTATCCCAAGTAAGAAAATATTGCCATGATTGTATTTGCCTTCCCTTCCATTTTTTTAGAGTCGTGGTTTGTCCTACAATCTCAGTTCTCTGATGGGTCTAAGAAAAAGTGTTGATTTTCAGTTGCTCTAATTCGTTTGTTGTAAGGATGGAGGTGATGACCTCCAGGCTCTTTAAATGCTTGAGCAGAAACCTGTATTTAACTTTTATGGGGTGTCTGTTGCAGATGAAAGTTTCATACTTAAATCTTAAAAAAATATTTGTGCCTTTCTTCTTGACAATCTATCAACTGCCACCAATTTAAATTTTTATCACTAGCAATAAAAAGGCCATACAGCCATTTTATGTATCATGCTACATGTTTTAAAACTAGGGTGCTTCCTTTATTTTTCTGAAAATGTCTGGTTTTATATCCATGAGACACAAATCTTAGATATACAAAATGAACATAAATTATACTGAATAGTCTTTTTAAATGTATGTATGGTTTCCTTATGGAGCATTTTTTACCATTTTACTGTGAAATACATGTTCAAAAGTCTATACAAAACTCACAGGTACAATTTAGGGAATAATTATAATGTTATTTCTACATAGTCATTCAGATTAAGAAGCACAATATTGCCAATACAAGGCGAAGTAGTAATGGAAATAGTGATTATCCTTAACTTGTTGAGAGAGCTTCTAGAGAGTACTCATTAAATAAAGTGGTTACTCTAAGTACCAGAGTACATGCTTTTTTTTTTTTTTTTTTCTCTCCCATATTTAGGAAATAATCTCAATTCCTGTTTTATCTAGTGTTTTAACCAGGAATAGATGTTCAGTTTCTTTTTAAAACAATCTTTCTACATATATGTATATACTCAAATGACTTTTCCATTAGGCTTATTAATGTGGGGATTAAGTTTATGAATTTCCTAACATTGAATCATCCTTGTATTCTAGGAATAAATCTGACTTGGTCATGATATATCACTTATTAATGCACCAGTGCATGTATATCACCTCACACAAAGCACTGACAGAACTGACATAGACATAAGTTGTCTCAAAAGATTATAGTCTTCTAAAAAGAATGGGAAAAAGAAAAAAGAGGCATGGAATCACTGAAAAATCAAATCAAATGTACCAACTTGCTTATTCTCTTTCTCTCTCTCTCTTTTTTTTTTTTTTTTTTTTGAGAGGGTTTTGCTATAGGGCATGTGTGCTCACCAGAAAGAGAGAAACAGAGAGACAGAAAGCGAGAAACCACCCCTCAGGGGAGATAGCCACACCGCAATCCCTTACTCACCAGGTCTGGGACTCAAACTACAGTCAACTACATGGGAGTCCAGTGACATAGCCATTACAACAACTACTGGTCTGGCTTATTCTCTTTTTTTAAGTGGGGTTGAAGTGCATTTCAAGCTACAGGGTCTAGGATTCAAAGAGCAGTCAGCAATGTGGGATCTAGCCACCGTAACCATTGTGCTGCTGGCCGCCTTACTCATTCTTTTCTTGAACCATCTCTAGTCCTTGCGAACTTGTGACATTTGCATAATTTGTATTCACAGCCCTGGTAAACTTTTTGCATTGGCTCAAAGTACTAATAGCACATGTTTCTCCCTGCCCCCAGTAATACAAGTACTAAATGTTTCATTCAATCACTTCCTGCATATAAACTGGATTTTAAAAAATAAATAAAGAGTAGTTAACATGGAAAAGATCTCAGTCTGATTATTTTTCTTGTGCATGTGTGATAAAACTTTTAAAGATCCCCCTAATCCTCAAACATACCTGAGCACTGTATAGGAGAACTTTATGATTACTGCCTAAAACATTTTTGCTCTCCATGAGAGTCTGTATGCCAGTTAAAAAAAATAATGAAAAATTCTTCCCAGCAATGTGATTTGCCTCAATCCCGATTCTTCACCTCCCTTTCCTTATCAGCTCTTTTTACCAAACCACAAGATTCCTTGCCATTCCATTGGTCATGCCATGCTCTCATGCCTTTTTATGCATGCTGTATTCTCTGCCTGGAAAAATGGGCATGCTGTGCCCCTTCCTCTTTTAGTTGTCAATCCTCTAAAACCCAGAGGTTCCCAGAGAACCTTAGGCAGAGTTCATCACAACCAAACCCTTGGTGAATACTTCCCAAATGAACCAATGAATTAAAATATATATTCAGTTTTCTTTGCTGTCATGCTTTCCCTGTACATTTTCCTTTTGTTTTATATCAGTTTCTTGGTAAAATTCTTCATAAAATTCTTTTAGGCTGTCATCATGATGAAATAAAGAGATCAGAGGGTTAAGTGGGGGTGTCCACATCTGTGGTCTGAATTAGTCATAAAGCATCTTAAGTAGAGAAGCATCTCTCCTCTTATCACAGTGAAAAGGGGCCTCTCAGAAACCCTTCCAAAACCAGAGAGCTAATTGAGACTAGCAAACCTTCAGGATGTCACTCCTGACCCACATTCCAGCTTATAGTGCTCTGGTGAAAATATAGGATTGGGCTGCCCCATGGCCTACTGATTAAGGGAGCTGGCTCCACATGGCCAACTGCATGACCTGAATCTTTGCCAGGCAGCTTGAGAAACATACTGGGTGTGTCCGTGTGTGCACGTCCCAAATCCCAACAGGGTGGAGAAATGAATGATAAGGATTTGCATCGTAGTGACCAATGGCAGGGTACTTTCTCCCTTTCTCTGTCTTTCCATCTTTATCTGGCAAAAAAAAAAAATAAAAAAGAAGAAGAAGAAAGAGAAAAAAAGAAAGGAGAAAAAGAAAAAAAGAGAAAGAGAAAAGGAAAGAGAAAGAAAAAAGAAAGAAAGAAAGAAAAAGAAAAACAGAAAGAGAAAGAAGAAGGAAGAAGAAAGAGGAAGGAAGGAAGGAAAAGAAAGAAAGAAAAAATAAAGTAAAAGAAAGAAAGAGAAAGAAAGAAAAAGATCTGGGGAGAAATGCACATGTTGTAATATTCACTTTGCAAGCTACATAATGTGATTGAATGTATAAAAGAACTTGAAATTTAAAAAAGAGTTCTTTAAAAAATTAAAGAAAAATGTAATTAAATGTAAATAAATTTTAAAATAAATGAATTTTAAAATTACAGCAAAAAAAAGAAAAAGAAAAAATAAGAAAGGAAAAGAAAGAGAGAAAGAAGGAAAGAAAGAAGAAAAAGAAAGAGAAAAAAGAAAGAAAAAGAGCAGGATGTAAGTGTAAAACATGTACCACGAGGCCACTCTGCTCTTTTTCCCTGGTGCTGCCAGGCCCAGCTTGCTCTCAGCTACCACAGCAAGCTCCTGGGAAGTGGGCGTAGGCGAGTATACCGCAAACCACACTGGCATGTGAGGCAGAGGCTGTCATACCTTTGTGCCTGAGTGTCTTATCGTGCTATGTTTCAGTCAGGAGGGGACTAGCACTTTGCTTTGTTGTCAGGACTATATTTACCTTTTCCTTGACAAGTTCAGTCTTTAAATATCTTGAACCCATTACATTCTCCACTTGATTGCCTTTGACTTTGTTCTCTGACGCCATTTCCTTTGATGGAAAATGATAGGGCACTTCAGGTAATTCTGCTATTTTGAGAAAGAATTAGTAGGTCCACCCCAGTGTAGGGGTGGCATTCTGATTAACCACAAAGCATTCTGTGGCTTTTCCAAAATAGTCCTCATTTCTGTTTATAAGCCTTAACTGATGAGAGATAATCTTTTTATTGTTGCCTCTGATAAAGTAGGCTGTACCCTTAGTTTTTTTTCTATTTTTCCTTTTATAATATGATCATTTTTATATTTTATTTATTTTATGATATATTAGTATTTAAATGTTCATCACTGTTTTGTCTTCTTCATAGATTGTGTATTTTACTAATATCAATTAGTCACTTTTTTGGGCTTTGGAATTTGGCTTAAAATTCCACTTTCTTTACTTTCATTCATTAAAGTAGTCAAGTTCATAATAATTGGACCCCAGTCATCTGCATGGACTTTGAGAGGAAATAAGACAGTGAGAGCTGAATCCAATCTCTGAGACTATAACCTTGAGGGTAGAGATCAATAAAGACTTGGTTTTGGTATATAGGAACAAGGAGCAAGAGAAGAGGAGGAATTGTATTTTGCATATGAGAAGGATACAGGGTATTTTGTACCTTTAGATGACTACAATGATTTTCCAAAGATGGATGTAATAAGATCTGCCTCCCCATATGGTCTTCCTCAATACAACCTTGACATCCTCCATTAATATCCCTCTGTTTGAATCTGGTTTGACCTTAATGATTAACTTGACCACTAGGAGGATGTGAAAGTAATATCATGCATGTTTGAGTTTAGGTCACAAAAAAGCTTGAAGCATCCAACTAGATCTCTTAAAGTATTTACTCTTTTTTTAATTTTTTTAAATTTTTTTGAGATACAGTGTGTGTGCACTAGCCAAAAACACAGAGAAAGACAGAAGGCGAGAAATCACCCCCCAGAGGGGGATGGCCACACTGCAGTCCCTTCTCCTCCATTCTCCTATCGGGATCTTGGGCACACATGCACATTTGCCCAACATGAGTTTAAGTCACCAGGTCCGGGACTCGAACCACAGCCAACTACATGGGAGTCCAACGACACAGCCATTATACCAACTGCTGGTCCCAAGTATTTACTCTTATGAAACACTTTTTGAAAATCTAACCATCATGTTTGAGGGAAGGCCAAGCTCATGAAGAATGATATGCTGTTCTTCAATCAACAGCCCCAACTAAGCTGCTAGCCAACGGCCAGCAGTTTGAAGGATCCATCTTGAACACCCAGCCCAGCCAGCATTTGATTACAAGTGTATGAGCAACCCTTCAAACCAGGCCCACCCAAAATACATACTGAACCATGACAGATGATAGTAAATGTAGCTAGCATTCTTACATAATCATAATTCTGAGTTTTTGGTTACAGACTTACTCTGCCTCTCCTCTTCTTTTTCTGACATTTTAGGTGCCAAAATGACATATTTTTACTTTTCCATTTCTTCTCTTCCCACCTTTCTTTCTTAAAAACTTGATTTTTTGCCATTCAGAAACTGTTTTCACTATCATTGGCTTTGATTTTACTTTATATTCTTGTTTAGTTTCTCTCTTTTTTTAAGATAGACTAAATTCTGGGCCAGCAGGTGGCATGGTGGTTGGGGCACTAGATTTCCACAGTTCAAATCCCAGACTTAGCAACTTGCTTTCTCACTCTCCCTTTCTCTCTCTTTTTCTGTGTGTTTCTCTCTCTCTGGTGAGCATAGGTATCCTATAGAAATTAAAAATATTAATAAATGCAATGAAATAATTATTTTAAAAAATTGACTAAATTCTTTCATTGTGTAGTTTTACAAAACTCAAGAATTGAGCTCCACAAACTCACTACTTCTCAGTAGTGTAAGTATAAAAGGAAAGCACTTAGGTTGAATAAAAGTGAATCCATCCTTAGATTTTGTCTTGAATATCAAGTACTACATGAAAGAGAAAAAATATTATTTTGTACATATAAGCAACTATTAAATTTCAGGCTGACTTTTATAAAAATAAATAAATAAATAGAAAAGAAAGAAATGAAAATGAAAGAAAAACTGGAGAGAGAGAAATGGAATGGAGATTAAATTTTTCTTCTATATTTATAAAAGTTGATTCCCATTGTGCATTAACTTCTGGTAAATCCACAATCAATTGCAGATGTTTGGAAAGGACTCAGTTTACACATATTTTGGTGACTTGTTATAATCGATATCCTGAATGCCAAATTTGATGAGGAAGGATGCTTTTCTAGCAAATGTATTGATAAATTGAACATTTTCCTCTCTTCTTAAAAAAGCCATCTTGACAAAGTATTCAGTCTCATTTCATAAGTTACATGATGTCGAGTTGTGGTTTCTCTAACTGTAGGAAGAGGCCTAAGCAACAGATGGAACAACTGTAAGAGCCAACTGATTTAGGGGCTATGTCCAGATACTGAGATAAAATGTCAGAGAAAGTGTTCCCATGAGGAAAAGTTGGTAACTTCAATTTTTCAGGAATATTGTGAAGAGAAATTATCTAAGTTGAAGCACTGCTTTCTAACCAGGCTCATAATATCTACTATGTTTTGAAAGAATAAACACAAACACAAAATTTAATCAACTATAAATAATATATACCTTTATGTATACTAATGAATCATTTGTTGATAATTTAATATATAGAATACTGTGGTAGTTGCCTTGCAGTTCTTACCTTACTTAAAAGTCTCTTCCTACTTAATGATAAGCAAAGTGAGCCAAACTTTGAAAAACACACACTGTATATCCCTTCTCAATATTAACTGAATGCCTTCACTCTATAGCAGAAATGGAAAAATCCAAAGATATGACAGTAGTGGGGCCAACAGGTGGCATGGTGCTTAACGGTGCTGGACTCCCACATGGCCGACCATGGTTCGAGTCCCGGACATAGCAAATTTGCTTTCTCTCTCTCTCTCTCTCTCTCTCTCTCTCTCTATTTATGTGTGTGTCCCTCTCTGGTCAAATTAAATAAATAAATAAATAAATAAATAAAGTTAAATAAAATAATGAAAAAAGATATGACAGTAGAGAGGGTAAGGATAGATATCAGAGGCTGTAAGGGAGAGGAGTGGGTGAGAGGGACAAAAGGAAAACATTTAACAGACAGAAGAATGTGAAAATTATGTATATGTAATATCTTAATTTGATTATCATGTACTACATGCACACTTTGAAAAACTATATTGTACATTATAAAGATGTGTAATGATGGAATGTAAATTTTAGAATGTGCTAATTATAAAAATGACAAAAAAGCTTTAAAAATTTTTTCCTTTTTTTATAAGGAAAAGCAGAAGTCGGGCAATTTTAAGGAGCTATTTTTTTTTTCTTTCACATTAGAGGGAGGAAGAGGCAAAGAGATGGAGGTAGGGACAGAAAAAGAAGGAGAAAGAGATGTCATTTCTCCAGTCAGCCAAGATCACAGGTTTGCCTGATGTGTCAGGTCAACCTAGAATCTGAACTGGGCACCTTCTCACATGGCTCCAGTGTTGCACAACTACTCTCTACAGACGACACCACCTGGCTGGGTCTTGAAAAGCTTATTGAAAAAATGTTGATATTTTTGGACAGTAGTGGAAAGCATATCATTTTTGCAACTAAAGTTATTTGGGTAGACTCCATGCAGACATGGGTAAATCACAGGGCCCTTTGAGACTGTTTCCTCATTAGTAAAATGAGGATGAGGCCATGTTTATTATGAAACATTAACTGAAGTAAATAACAGGCTCTGTCTTGAACTCTGGACCCTTCTACTCAGGTGGTTTCGGTGTCTTTCTGTTTCCTTCCTCTTTACCCTAAAACCACCACCCTGTAACCTAAAGTTCTTTGTCTAGTATTCTAATTGTTCAGTCACATGTTCCTTGAGGGTAGGGGCTGTATAGTGTTTGCCTTTATATCCCCAATGCCTAGACACATTACCCAGTTCTAACTTGGCTCCCAGCCAATGTCTGGTCAATGAATGAATGTGTAAAACATTCATGGTAGGCTAACTTCTCTGAATTTATATATATTGTATTAGGCAGTACAAATTTTATAGAATATTTCAGTCAGTTCTATTGAATAGTGCTTCTTTGGATGCAATGTTGAATGATAATCAGGCATAATTTTGGACAAAGAAAGGACTTGTACAAGAATATCATAAGAAATACACATTTTATTTGCTTCAGTACATGACAGCTATGTCCTGGGAGTGCTGCACTGCTGGAGTTTTTTCTCCAGGACTTGGAAGAACCTTCCCTGAAAGAAAAAGTCAGCACAGTTGTTGGGAGCAACTGACAAAATTTGTGTTGGCAATTCTTTTATACAGTTCCACTTCTGGGGTTCCATGTGGGCAAGTAAATACTATGTGTGCAGGGAGAAAAGTGTTCTGTAAAACTTTATTGGGAACATCCTGAGTTCTGGGACATGTTATAATCATGTTTTGGGGACATGCTCATTGCAGCAGGTTCTGGAAAACCAGTCTGTGAACTTGGCCCTTCACCTAGCTCTGGGAGGACCTTCTCCTCCTCAGACCCACCGGAGGTTGCTGGTAGGCATACTGCACACCCATTTTTGTTGTTGTTGTTGTTGTTGTTGCAGATTCCATAGGTAGTAGTGTTCTTCTCTTTTTTAATTTGTTTATTTATTTTTACATTTTTCCATAAACATTTACCTATTTCAATGTGACTTCCTTAAATACAATTGTACTATATACGGATCCTACCTCTTAACAATAAAGAACAATAAGCCTTCATTTTTTTTTGTTTTTTTTGGGGGGAGAGATTTTCACTGTAGGGCGCGTGCGCTCGCCAGACAGAGAGAGACATAGAGACAGAAAGCGAGAAATCACCCCCAGGGGGGATGGTCACGCCGCAATCCCTTCTCCTCCATTCTCTTCTCGGGATCTTGGGCACGCACGCACACGCGCCTGGCGTGAGTTTTTTAAGCCACCAGGTCCGGGACACGAACCGCGGTCGACTACGTGGGAGTCCAGCGACATAGCCATTACGCTTACTGCTGGTTCCCCAATAAGCCTTCATTTTTACAGTGAGTGGTAGAAAGACTTTCTAAGTGTGATAATATAACTAAGATCTTCTAAAACAAGTTGAATTGTAGGGCAGACCTGGTTAATGTGTGGTGAGAGTTTCATCTAGTCTTCTAAATATCAAGGACGTAATTGGCCTAAAGTTTAGAGGTCTCTTTTTTTCTTTTTATATTGTGAGATGTTTAAATAATAATCTTCAGGAGGACAGTATGACATATGCCTAAGTGAGAGATGTAAAGATGGTAATATTCCAGTCAGAGAAAAAAAATGAAGTATTTTTTCTAGACAGGAGGCAGATGTTGAACTTCATATACAGATTAATTACTAATGTTGACCTCCTTATTTTTTGAAACTGCCAAAGTGCATGAACTCACTCATTAAGGGAGGAAAAGAGAGAGAGAACACCCTCCAGTGGGGTGTGGTCATACTTCAGTCCCTTCTCCTCCATTTCTCCAGCCTGTCAGGATTTTGGTCACACACACACACATACCCAGCGTGTTTTTCAAGCCACAGGAGCCAAGATTCTAGCCATGGTCAGCCATGTGAGATCTGGTTCCCTTAGCCACAATTGCACCATGGGGTAGCCCAACTGTTTTTTTAGTAATCAGGAAAAGACTGCCCCACCTCTGAAAGGATTTGAGCTAGTCCAGTCTTCAGTTTCTGACATTGCTTATAGAAAATAGCTCCCCACACCATCTCTTTTCCAGTTCCTGTATTTCTGCACAAGCCCTTCCCCAGCTGAAATTTAGAGTGTACCACTTATTCAACAGAAATAACTCATTATTTTATTTTTATAAGACTTGAAATGGCAGTGAAAGTATGCTTATGTCAGCAAATAAAACATTGTTTTAAGTTTATTTTCCCATCTCAAGCTCTGTTGTTCCTCTTTTGATATCTAAAATTGTCTTCTATTTTTACTGCCCTGCTGCATTTGAAACAAATCTTTATATATTTTTATTGAAGTGTCTCATTAAATTTTTATCACAATACATTGTGAGAAATGACTCTCTCTTCGAATACACACTTCAAGTTGGTTTTCTACATACCCTGATAGGCAATGACTATTAATTTTTAATGCAAGTACATTTCCTCCAGCTTTCCCCCAGTGATAGTATTATGGGCTAAATTGTCTCCCCCCAAAATGCTTATATTAAAGTCCTAACTCCACTACCTAAGGATATGGCTATATTTGGAGATGGGGCTATTTTTTTTTAAGTTTATATATTGATTTTTCCCATGAATGAGAATGACCGAAGAAGAGAGAGAGAGAGCACTTCCAACAGAGTCCTGATGCCCTGGCCCAACTCAAGCTTCAGCCAGCCTGGGATCATGGACACAAACATACCCTATATGCTGCAAAAAGTCTCTAGATTCAAACTTAGAACTTTCCCATACAAATGAGCCTCTCACAGCATTGCATTTTACCCTGTACCACCATCCAGCCTCTAGAGGAAGGTCTTTAAAATGATAATCAAATTAAAATGGAGTTTTTAAATCCAATATGACTGGTATCCTTATAAGAAGATAAACTTAGGACACAGATATCACAGAGAGGAAAGACAGAGGGAAAAGACAGCCATCCAGAAGGTAAGGAGAGAGATCTTCAAAGACATCAGCCTAGACCAGTGGAGGTGTGGTGGAGAAGGTGGCTGGAGCCCACAGGACCAGCTGGACAGTTTCAGTCCTCGGTCTAGCAACTTGAAATGCCCAACAGGCATGAGTGTGTATATACATGCCCAAAATCCTGAAAGGAGGGAGATAGTGGAAATGGAATTGCAGTATGTCCATTACCCATGAGGGGGTGCTTTCTTACTTTCTCTCTCTCTCTCTCTCCATGGCAAGCACATGAGCCTTCTGATAAATAATTTAAAAAAAAATTTAAAAAAGACATGAGCCCTGCAGAACATTGACATCAGCCTTTTAGCCTCCAGGATTATGAGATAATAAATACCTGTCATCTAAGTCATTCAGTCTGTGGTACTTGGCCCATTTGGTTGGTATGGCCCTAGGCAACTAGTACAAATGTGTAGAATAAAAGTGTCAATAAACAGAACCAGAGGTTACTTATGATGCAGTCAAGACCTGGAATGGAACTAAACATTATAAAGCCAAATTAAAAGTGTAAATTCACAGCCTGGAAGCAGTCTGAGAGGGATAGTCAATGACCTATCAATAGTGTTCCTTCTCTTGGATGTGTTTGCTGCTTTTTCCTCATAACAATGAATATCATCTAAGTATAAGAAAAGCTTGTCTGAAGGAAGTAGAAGAGCATATGACTCAATATAGGAAAGTCTGGTTGTAATGAGGGCAGATTCCTGATCCACAAAACAAATACCTCATTTTAAGGAAGGATTAGAGCAGTACCAGGAAAAACCCAAGTAGTGATGGGCTTACTGGTTGCAATATTTAACACTAGATAAGAAAGTTTGCTTTTTGAAAACCCAAAGGAAGCAATATGTAGACAGAGAGGAAGGAAATGAAAGTTAAATATGTGGGTAGAGTCTCCTGTTAGTTATGCCATGTGAACGTAAAGACAAGAAACATTGCATTTTAGCAATAATTTCTGGGAAAAAATATGTTTTGATATGAAATTATTGTTTCTAGTTTGAGTGTGATTTATTCACTCTCTCAGCCTTAGAGATGTATGAGAATGAGATAACATTTTGAGTCTTTGTTTTTCAGACCAAACTAACCACCTTGACAGTACCAAAGACCATCCTTTCTATTTCTTTTCTATTCCTCCTACAAAAATCCTGTGTGTTTAATGCCTTTGACAGCTGAAGTTCAGAGGACCCAAACTACCACAAAGCATTTTACCATTTTTCAAACGTGTAAGGATGCTGGTATAATAAACACAAATACAAACTTTAATATTGGATTTTTGGGAAAGTCATGATGCAGTTTTGCATAGAAAAACAGAAAAATATATCATGGCTTTCCTGATAAGCTAACATAAAGTACCACTTAATTCATCAGCTGTTTTCTTGTTATGTTACTTATATTTGTATCTCAAGTGTCAGCATTTCTTCTCAACTCTCCACTATTACTCCTCCCCAGACTTCCATCATCTTTCACCAAAATCAGTGATCACTCCTAAAGGTCTCCCTGAATGTATTCTTGCTCCCTTCAGGTCTATTCTCCACAGAGGAGCCTGATAATGTCTTTTGAATACAAATTATTAACACAAAAAATAGTTTTAAACTTTTTTAATGAATGAGCAGGACCAGATAGGATAAAATTATTAAGCAATTCTATTTCTTCTTTCACAGGCCTTCAAATTTACATTTTGGAACTTAATCTTTCTTGGTTTCTAGATGAAATCTCAGCAAGACCTATAGTTTTCTGAGTGCTGTGTACATAATCAAATAGGCTCTTTGGTTTGGCATATAAAAATTCAGTTCTGTCTAATGGTTTCTTAACCAGTGAAGTTTACCCAGTTGAAATGTTTTCCCTCCTACAGCAGCTTAGCTGATCGAAAGCCTCCCTGTGGGAGGGCTGCTTCCTGCTCTGGGCCTTCCCATTAAGCTAAGTTCTACTTATCCTCAAGTCATGTAAATGTCACTTCTACAGGAGAGATTTTCTGCCCCCTTTACATCCTAACCCTTAAAATGGTAAATATGTAGTTATTTTTGTTAGTTGTTGTCTAATATTTAATTTTTTCTCTCCCACTATAGTATAATCTCCATGAGAACAGAGACTATGTTTTATTGGTATCCCAATGCCTGACTCCTTAATAGTCACTTAATAAGTATTTGTTTGATAAATGAATAGTAAAAATTCTCTTAATGGATAGTGAAAGTATGAAAACTATCATGGAAGTATAGGGAATATTAAAAAAGGGGTCCTTAAAAATACTGAAAGATTATTTCAGCTTCTTCAAGTGGTAATAATAAGATGAAGTAAGGGTGTTCACATGTTATTTCTCACTCCAAACAGGATCAAATGTTTGATTTGGAGGAAGAATTAGGTGAGCAAAAATTCATAGCATGAGATTCTTTAGATTCCATTTATGAGCAACATTGTGTATGTGTCTGTTTTATTTTATTCAACATAATGTCCTTCAGGTTCATTCATGTTGCCTCAGATGACAAGATCAGGATTTTATTCCTTTTATGACTAAATAGTATTCCCCTATGTATATATGCCATATTCCCTTACCAATTCATCTGGTGATAGACCCTTAGGCTATTTCTGTATCTTGGTTATCGTGGCTAGTGCTGCAATAAACACAAGTGTACTTGACATACTGATTTCCTTTTTTTTTTTTTTAAAGATATATACCTAGTAATGGGATTTCTGGATCATATGAAAGTTGATTTTATATCAATAGGGAACAGAATAGTGTTTACCAGATTCTGGGGAGCATCAGAGTGAGAGGTCATTAGGGAAGATGGGTCATCACATATGAAGTCACAGGTAGGTAGGAAGAGTAAGTTCTGGTGTTCTGTTGTACTGTGGGATGAATACGGTTAATAATTTTTTTTGTATATTTCTTTTCTAAATTATTATTTAATTATTTTTTATTTATTATTATGATTATTTTTTATTTGACCAGCAAGACACACACACACACACACACACACACACACACACACACACACTTCCATGCACACGGAAAGTGAGAAAGCAAGTTGCCAGGTCTGGGACTTGAACCATGGTCTACCATGTAGGAGTTCAGTTCCTTAATCACCATGCCACCTGCTGGCCCTTGTTTTATATATGTCAAAATAGCAGGAAGAGAGAATTTTGAATGTTCACACCACAAAGAAATGATTAATGTATGAGGTGATGAATCAAATCAGAGTACTTACCATATTAATTTTATGATTTGATTCTTATATAATGTATATATGTATAAAAATATCATATTGTTCCCATGAATATGTACAATTACTATGGGTCAGTCAGAATTACTATGGTGGTGCATACTGCTAAGATGCTATTGTCCATGGGCTGGGACCACATGGAAGGTCCAGGTTTGCGTCTCAGTTCAATCTAAAGTTCTGGCATAGTGGCATACACCTATAATGCAAGCAACTCAGGGAGGTTGAGGCAGTAGGTTTGTGATACAAGACCCTATTAACTAATTTAATTTGACATCAATTTTTCTTAATCCATGACATGGATAGAGGTAGCATCAGAAATGTCAGAAGGAATTCTCTGTTTCTTAAGTACCAATACTTGATTTAAATAATGAGCCATTTCTCTGAAGGAAATACAGTGGAGAGGATAGTATGTGTTTTTTTGTACTCTTATCTAGGAAAGAGGAAAATAAAATGGGAAATGAGTATCAAACAGTGCAAACCTGGAATGAGCATTTTACACTAGGATGAGTTAAGTGGTTGCAGAGAAGGCTTCAGATAGGGTAGTCCTGTCTTGGCTAGGCTGAAGACCTATGGGGTGTTTCAAGAGGAGATGGAAATCTACATTTGAATGTGAGGTACCCTGTGGTTAAATATGAACAACTAATTTAATTTGTTTTCAAAATACCATGCAAGTCAAGCTCTTAGCCCAAATTTATAAGTTTCATATTGTTAGAGTTTCTTCCTTTACTCTCAGCATCATACTCCCTCTGTCAAAGGGTCTGCTCAACTTCTAACTTCTTGAGTTCTGACTCCTGGTCCAAGGCCCATGCTTAGATTTTTTCACCTACTGAAAAAATCATTCTAAAATCAAGGTTTGAAGTCACCCTTCGGCTTTTTGAGCTCTTGAATCTCATTTCCTCCCAACCTCCAAACTTTGCACCAGATATCCAGGTCAGACTCACAAAGAGCACTTGGTCAGGGGTTTGTGCCAAAAGCAGAGACAGTGCCTAAAATATCCTGAACTCTTACCAGATTTGTATACACAAACCCTACTATTCTGTTGGCAGAAAAGTGAGGTAAATGAGAACTTGAAGAATCCGCAAAAATTGGAGGCTGTCAAGACTAAGAAAAGCTCAGACACCACGGAGCCTTGTACCAAAATTAATGCCACTAGGGAATGCCAAGGTCATACCCCAGATGTCTTGGTTGGCAAGAGAATGCTTCAAGAGCTAGTAGTTTAAATTCTTCCCTTTATTCTGTGCAGGAAATGCTTAACTTTATGCAGGAAGCAAAACAGGAAGAGTCAAGGACCCTCAGAACCAAACTAACTCCTAGACTCGACTGATGGGCACAACCCTCAGGTTTGTGCATGTGGCAGTAAGTAGATCATGGTCCTACTGTTTGCTTACACAGCTTTGAAGACTTGCACTCAGCTCAGGACTCTAGGCCAGGGCTCAGCATGGAAGAGATCAGATAATAATGGAGATTGATTGCAAAGGAATATGCCAGTGAGTGCATACGTGAGATGTATGCTTGAGGGAGATGAACTGCAAAAAATTGATATTGACACTAGCAGTTGTCAGAATTTTTCCCCAAACCCTGCATGCTCCTGTTCAGCTTTGCAGTTAATATCAATTACCCAGTAGAAGAGAAGAGAATCAACATCCATCACCAGACATCTGGCTTAAAACAGCTTCATTGAGGGTAACACAACCTGTGAAACTGAATCCAGGTAGCTTCCATTCTCCTGTGGTCTCAGGCAGTCTTACATCCATAGAAAGGATCACTGTCATTTTTTAAATGTTGATATTGGGTCATTGGAAAAGTCATGACATGTTCTTCAATGCAAAAGTATGTTGTGACTCTTTCGATGACCCAATATTTATGGTATTGCATGACAGATTTTGGCTACATAACTCAGACCACTTTAATTTTTTTTTTTTTTTGGAGAGATTTTCACTGTAGGGCGCGTGCGCTCGCCAGACAGACAGAGAGAGACATAGAGACAGAAAGCGAGAAATCACCCCCCAGGGGGGATGGTCACGCCGCAATCCCTTCTCCTCCATTCTCCTCTCGGGATCTTGGGCACACACGCACATGCGCCCGGCGTGAGTTTTAAGTCACCGGGTCCGGGACACGAACCGCGGTCGACTATGTGGGAGTCCAGCGACATAGCCATTACGCTAACTGCTGGTTCCCCCGACCACTTTAATATTTTATGGCCAATGACCTACTGAAATGTACTCAAATATACTGAAACTTAGCAAAGACAATGTCTCATCCCACCTCTTAGATTTCATCTGGGCTTAGAGAACTAACACAACTCATACAAAGTACAATAGTGCAATATGTGATGGGTTGTACAAAGTGCAAGTAGGGCACACTAGACATACCACTAATTATAGGAGTTCTCCAGATGTGAGGTCACTATCTCTGTTGTCCAGGCTCATTGTACTCCAAAGTACTCTCTTTCCTTGCCATCTTTAACAAACTGACTAGACAACACAATCAATCTTAAAATTTTAAGTCTATGGTTTTTTTTTTTTTTCAAGAATCTATGTCTTTTTTGGTCATCCACTTCCCATACTATCACTATTTTCATATGATTCACTTTTTCAAAAAATCCTATTTCTTGCGCTGACTCCATAGTACAGTTGCTAAGCACCATGCATAGAAAGCTGGAGCCCATGTGGCTAACCTTGGTTCAAATATGGACCTGGTGGCTTGAAAAACATGCTGGGTACATGTTCATGAATGCCCCAAGTCCTGATGAGGTAGATAAATGAAGAAAAGGGGATTGTGGTGTGACTACATTCCAATGTGAGGTACATTTTCCCTCTTCCTTTCTCTTTGGTGAGCACATATATTCTCTGGCAAAAATAAAATATAAACCTAATTTCTCTTTTCCTAGTAGATTATCACTGGTAGTAAATCTCCCTGTATACTGAACTCTAAAACTATCTGACTCTTACCTTTCCTTGAACCTCATATCATATACCCAACTCTTTATACCACAGATCCCCCGGGTATCTAATAAGCATACTAAATTGACCATGATCAAATGTGATGAAATTTTCCCACCATATCTATTCTTCTCCCTGGGGCCCAATTTCACAAACAACATCACTCTTCAATATGTTGTTTAGAATAAAACCTTGATCTCTCAGTATTTTCTTTCTCCTACACCTTTCATCCATCTCTACGCCCTATGGAAGTCCAGCCTTCTATATATCACCCTAATTTACCCAATTTTCACTCCTTGCCTCCCCAGCTACCATCTGAAACAGAACTTTGTAAAATTCTGCTTTCTGATTTTTCTTCTTATCTGCTGTCCCTCCATAGACTCTTCCATGGTGCCCATGATAAACTTTATAAAACATAAATCATTTCATGTCACTCCCCTGAACAAAACACCTCGATAATTTCCTGTCAAATTTACAATAAAATCCAAAAACTTTATGTTAGTTTACAAACTGTATGTAATCTGGCCCTGGTGCATCTCTGATTTTTTTTTTCCTGGCTTCTCTTCTCCTTAGTCACTTTGCTTAATCGGTCACTTAGCCCTTGTTGCTATTCCTACACTAATCGCCCCCCTACCTTAGGCTCTGTATACTTGTTTTCCCCTTAGCGTGAAAGATTTGCTCCAGATTTTTTCTATGAATCATTCCTCATTTCTTCAGGTCATTGTTATCTTTTACACACTGCATCACTTGTAGTAGCAGAGTGGCACACTATGAAATTGCCTTGATTCATTTTTCTTCAGGCCATTTTTCAGTACCTGACATATGATATATTTATTTATTTGTTATGTCTATTTATTTCCCCCATTGAAATATTGTGGTTTTTTTTTTCAATTTTTAAAATTTTTTTCAGGTTTTTGCTATAGGTCATATGCACTCCCCCGAGAGAGAGAAACACAGTGAAAGGGAAAGTGAGAAATCACAGGGATGGCCATGGCACATTCCTTCTCTTTCATTCTCCTGGGATTTTGTGCACACACATACACATGCCCAGTGTGATTTTCAAGCTATCAGGTCCAGGACTTGAATTGTGATTGGCCAGTTAGAAGTCCAGCACCTTAACCACTATGCCACCTGCTGGCCACTGGAAGGCAGTTTTAAGAGGGCAAGGATCTTGTCTGTTATGCCCACCACTGAATCATGAGAGTGAAAATTGATACAGAAAAGTGCTACAAATATTAAATGAATTAAACAAATGAATCTACCCAACTTTTATACCATATCCAAGTCTGTGCTTTCTATTACCTGCATTTCTTTCCTTTCCTCAACCCATCTAGTTGAGAAATTGAAGAAGCATCTTTGCCTTTTTGCTGGCATCCCTTGGATCCATTCTCAAAGCTGCCCAAGATATATATATATATATATATATATATATATATATAGGAGAAATAGCTATTCATCAGAGGATTTTTCTTGGCAAGGGAGCAGAAGGCTGGTCAGAGTAAAGCCAAGGTTTTCCAGCTCTGGTTGCCTCCTGTTATGGTCACCCAACAGCCATTCTCCATGTCTTCATCTTACTCTTCTTCAAATATGATTCTTTCACAATGGCCATGTGTCTCATCCTAAGTGATAAATCTACACTCTTGCTCCTCTTAGCCATATGCAAATTTTCACTAATCCAAAATCTAAAAGGCTCTGAAAACCAAAAACTTTTCCCCTAAACTTGAGAGTAACTCATTAGGTAGAAGAAATTGGCATGACCTAATGTAAGGTTCATTATGGTCCTTATTTATCTTGCATCAACAGTCATACCTTTTGTAGCAGACAGACTGATTTGGAGTACAGAATGTTGCTCCAGGCTTCCTTGCTGGTATAACATAATATTAACATATAAAATTTGCTCTTAACTTCTGAAATCTGAAAAATACTAAGTTCTGAAACACATCTAGGCTCAAAAGTCTTGGAAAAGAGATTGTGAAGCCCTGTTTGTCTTCATAGCTACACAAGGTGAAAAAGGAAGTCCTCTGACACAGAACTGAGCACTAAATGAGGAAATCTTCTTGAGCTTAAATCCAGCTTCTAAAATGGAAAGTCAAACCCTCCAAAGAGACTAGTTTTGTCTCAGTCCTTCCTTCCTATTCAGGGTCTGGGCTGAGGGTGTGGTCCCTGCCACCTTGTGACCATGAGGAGATAAGATAAAAAGACAAACTGTGGTGAGTGGGGAAAAAAGGAGAAAGATAAGGCTATTAATAACCCCAAAAGAACCCTGGAATCATGCACTTTCTTCTTGTTAAGTAAATGGTAAACTTCCTTATTTTTAAGCCAAGATTAGTCAGCTTTTCTGCTACATAGGTGAGATTAGCCAAGGACAATGAAGTAGTGTTTGAACAGAAAAAGGAGGGTCCTCACTCAACAGATCACTAAGTAACCTCTTTGTGATGAAGGATCAAACAAGAGGTCTGTAATACTGAGTAGTCCATAAAAGACCCCAGTGCTAGCCTTATCATATTTCCAAGAAGAAAAGATCGGAAAGAATAGAAAGGTAGAACACCCTTTGGCAGAAAACCAGAGCCAAGGCAGCTGTTGTTTATCATAGACACACTGTAGTTCATCAGGGTCATGTGTTACTCCCCAGCTGGCATAATATACGTGTGTGAATATTTGTATGCAAAGGGTGCCCGGGTCAATATTACAAAGTATAAAGCATCCTTGCTTGGCCAGTCCTTGAAGACTTTCTCTGAACTTTATGGTGAGTAAATCTGATCTACAGCAACTATTTGTTCCTTCCCGAACTCCACTAAAGATTCTAGAACTGACAGTGTTTCCTTCACCTTTTACTCTTTCAAGATTGTCTGTGAGTCTCTCCTCCTCTCACAATCTCAGCAGAGCTCAGAGATCTTAGCTCCTCTTCATCTTCCTTTCCAGCCCCAGGACACTGACATTTTACAGGATGAAGCCTACCTTTGTCCTCATTCTCATCCTCATCTTCCTTGTCCAGCTGATGACCTCAGAGAGTTCTCAGTGTTCCTTAGACTCCATGGTAGATAAAAAGATCAAGGAAGCTCTCAACAGTCTAGGTAACTGTCTGGGGTATGGCATAGTGGAAGATCAACCCTTCTTGTGCTTTCTGTTGTTAACTAAACCCTAACTGCATCTCTATCCCATTACAAGATCCCCAGCCTCTAATCAGTCAAATTGACCCCAAGCTTTCTACCCATGGCTTTCCGTCTTACCCTTTCCCTCTCTGGATCCTTAGCTAAAAGTTCATATTACTTGATTATAAGGAAGACAAGGAGGGGGAGGAGGAGGATGTTCACTATAATTGATGAACACGCAAGGAAACTAAACCTTAAGAGCTAACAAGTAGCCTGTTGTTGGTCATGGTGACTCCACCGAGGTAGAAGAGGATTTGGGAGAGGATTATCAAAAGAGAGATCATGGGCTATCCCCCTTCTTATCTCCTACTCAGAGTTCAATCCCTCTGTTCTGACCAAGTTCTCATGTACCAGTATCACCAGCTCAGGCAGACTGGCCTCCTGCCCTGCTGGTGAGTAACCTCTATGAGGAGGAATCTTGAATTAGCTGTTCTGTGTCATTTTTCCATCTGCTAATGTCTCATCATTCCCCATATCAGATTTGTGTTACCATAGGGCTGTATTATAGCTCCTGATTCCTAGAGATCTCTTGCCAGTTCTTAATTTTCTTAAGGATGTTACTGAGGGATCCTGGGCTTTTGCCTCTTCCTTTCCTAATTGTCCTGTCACTGTCATGTCCTTCCACTCTTTTGCCAATCTGTTCTTTTCTAATGAGTGGGGACCAGCACAGGGGAATTGATCATGAATGGAAGAAAACTGAAACTCTCAACTTACAAGTCCTTCACTTGCATGGGCCTCTTCCATGGCCCCCAAAATTTGTTTAAATAAGTGTGTGTGTGTGTGTATGTGTTTTCACTGAAATGAGCTTTCAAAATTGAATAGCTTTAGACCAGACAAAACTTCAAAGTATCCCTGGTAGGCACACGGATGGGAAATGGTTGTGAGTGAACTTCCTTCTCACAGAAATAAGGGTCCTGATGTCTCTCTCAAATGCCCTTGCAGGAATGTCTGTCACCGGTTGTGCTTGTGGCTATGCCTGTGGTTCATGGGATGTCCAGAGTGAAACCACATGTCACTGCCAGTGCAGCGTGGTGGACTGGGCCACTGCCCGCTGCTGCCACCTGGTCTGAAAAGGAGGAGGCTAAGAACGCAATCTGGTGACTATGACTGAAAGGAAACCATGCTCCCCACCAAGAAATATGACTAAGATTGTCCACTTAATTTGTTGCAACCCTACCCCTTGGGTAATAAAGACAAACTGTGCATTTCTCTGTATTTTGTCTTTGGTATTACAACCTCTACCTTGGGTTTCTTCTAGCCAGAAAATGTGTCTGGTATCCTAACGACTACATCTCAGTGTGGTATGTGGGATGGTTGGTTAGGAAAAATGGGAGAAGAATTATGTCTCCCTGATAGTTGCTTGGTTCCCATCCCCGGTTCCTTCAGGATTTAACAAAAAGATCACTCTGTACTAGGCATGTTGTTTGGCATTAGGTATAGATAAATGCAATAGGAGCACATCAGCTAACACACTGAGTGCCAAGCCTTGTGCAGGAAGATGATCTGAGGTGTGGATAGGCAGGGGAGAGTTTTGTTTGTTTGTTTGTTTATTTGCTTCCACGAGAGGCAGGCAGCCCCAACAGGATCTTCATGATACAATTTGCCCCAAGTCTCAGCCTGCTTAGATCCCAGGCCCACATGTGTACCTAAATGGTCAAGGAGATCCTGGGACATAAGCCTGAGATATTTCCTATGTGAGTCCAGACACATTCATGCTGCACCACAATTTTACATTGTCCCAGACAATGGTAGTTTTAAAGGAATCGATTTATTTGACTCTTGCCTAAACTCAAGTGCCTGACAAGTGCTTTAGTCAGGGGATGTTTTTCACTACTGCCTTTGTCCACATAAAAAATGAAAACCACAGTATTCAGGGGTATAAAAATCTTTTAAGTCCAAGCCAAGAAACAATTCAAAATATTGGTATTTTTTTTGACAGGTTTTTCCTATAGGGCGTGTGCACTCACCAGAAAGACAGAGAGAGACAGAGAGATAGAAAGTGAGAAATAACCCCCCAGGGAGGATGGCCATGCTGCAATCCCTTCTCCTCTTTTCTCCTCTCGGGATCTTGGGCATGCACACACATGTGCCCAGTGTGAGTTTAAGCCACTGGATCTGGGACTCAAACTGTGGTTGACAACATGGGAGTCCAGTGACATAGCCATTATACTAACTGCTGGTCCCTATTAATGTTAAACATGTGAATTATTTAGTGGCTGGGTAATAAGTCCTATTACACATTAGGAGGTTCTTGTTTTGGGACTTCACAGTATTGAAAAAGGATATAATCTACTATCAAGTGATATTAAAATAATTTAAAAAATTCATTTATTTTTACATTTTCCAAAAACATTTACTGTATGTCCCCACTTAATATATACCAAGTATCTGCACTCTATGAATGAAACTAACTGTCTAAAGGATAAAAATTTTACTCATACTCCATAGTTCTTGACAGTTAATAAACAATTTTCAAAATTTCAAAATACTGAATTTTAAAGATAATGTTCAAAATATTTCTTATAATTTTGTTTGTGATTCTATAATAGCAGAAACAGTATGGTTTTAAATATTTTTGAGAAAATATTTACATATCAACTACTCTAATTGTTGAAAAGCAAATGCCTAGCACACTAGTCATACATAAACCTTCTCAATTCAGCTCTGTCTACCAAGTATTCTGTGATCTACCATCTGGAGGCAAAGATCAATCTCTTTCTTCCTTCAAAGTCTTTCTCAAGATAATCCTCTGGTGTGGTTTCTCTTTTGCAATCTCTACAGATTACAATGCTGGATGGAAAAGTCCAGGTTATTTTATGTTATAAATTATTTTATATATCTTCTCTAATCCTCTATGCCAGGCAGAACTATTTATGGTCATCTTTCTAAGAGCTTCTGTTGGCTTACTTGAGATC
>NW_006203439.1:582166-590677 GCF_000334495.1 Tupaia belangeri chinensis
TTTCCTCATTTCCTGTAGTTCATTATCTCTTTTCTGTTCCAGCTCATAGTATTTGTTCAACATGAATGTTGTAAATTCTTTCTCGGACTTTTTTGTAACGTCTTCTTTTTTTCAAGAAAAGGAAGAGAGTTACTGTGTTCTTTTGTCGGAGATATATTTCCTGCTTTATTCAGACCTGAGCTTCTTCTTCTACTTCTAACCATTGGGAGATGCATTCCCTTTGAAATACCTTTTAAGAGAACGTTTCCTCGAATAGGAGCAAAAATGTTTCCTTTTGGCCTTGGAATGAAGACTGCCGAAGTCTCTCTTCTATTTGTTTTTGGCAATGTGATCAAAGGAAAAATATACCCTTCAGCTGTACAAAGAAAAGTATCTCCTTCTTCACAGGTGGTTCAGTGAAAGGGATGATCCCAGAGAGTCTTAAAATACTAGAATATTTCAGAACTGTAATTCTAGACCTATCAAAACTACCAGACATGGTGTAGATAAAGGGAGTAAGGACCAAATAAGAGGGAGGAAAATAAGAAAAAAAAATAAAGAAATAAAGAAAAAGTCACACGCCCTGCACTAGCGTGGCGTGCGATTTCGCCAGGGGTCGAAAGATGGGTGTGGGGTGTCTGTAGGTCTAATGGCCTTCCTATGTGGTAGTGAGAAGAGAGAAATTTACAAATGAAAGAAGAGGAGGAGAAAAAAAAAGTGTACCTGACTGACAGAGGGGTTTCTAGCTTGGGGGTCCTGGGACTGGAGTTTCAGGGGCAGTTCTCCCTTGAAGCTCCTGGCCCAGGGGTGGAAACATGGGAGTGGGATGTCTGTAGGTCTAATGGCCTTCCTGGCTGACAGAGGGGTTTCTGGCTTGGGGGTCCTGGGACTGGAGTTTCAGGGGGCAGTTCTCCCTCGCAGCTCCTGGCCCAGGAGGGGCCAAAAGATGGGAGTGGGGTCTCAACAGTTTTAATAATAAATTGTGATGCAACTTTTGGCAAGTCGCTCAAAGGGAATCTAAACAAATTGAATGATATAATTATAATGAAACTTTTCTTTTCCTATCTACTTAATTATATTAATAGAAAAAGTATCTCAAGTCCTGGACCCGGCTGTTTAAAACTCACTCCAGGCACATGTGTATGCATGCCCAAAATCCTCAGAGGAGAATGGAGAAGAAGGGATTGTGGCATGCCCATTCCCCATAGGGAGTGATTTCTTACTTTCTGTCTCTCTGTCTCCCTCTGTTTCTCCAGCAAGCACATGCACCCTACAGCAAAAATCTCTCTCTCTCAAAAAAAAAAAAAAGGAAAAAAAGAGAAGAAAATAGAAATATAATTGGTTTTCACTAGAGTGAGATAAAATTATTCATCCATGGATTCATAAACTACTGGGGGGGGCAAGTTCCCATCACTCATTTAAAAAACATATTTCTAAAAATATACTGTCTGTGTTCATTAATTACTTATTACAAGTTGTTATAAATGTATTCTTCAGTTGTGTACTATTCATCACTATAATAATGGCTCAGTACTCCTTTATATAGAAGTTGGAGTGAGCCTTTTAAAACATAAGTCACCATGTCACCATGACACTTTTTCATCCAAATCACTAGTAACATCTATTACACACACAAAAATAAAGTACCAATTATCGTGCCAGGAAAACTCTGCAGTACTCTATCATTGGCTTGTCTCTGATCTCTTGGTGTTCCTCTAAGTTATAGTTACCTTTCCACCACAAGGACTTTCTACACCATGTCTTCCTGACAGTTGAGTATTTCCCACACCCAAGATTATATCTCATGCATGGTTTTCTAACTTTATCCAACAATTTTACAGCCAGGGAGAGAGAGTGAAAGAGAGAGAGAGAGAGAGAGAGAGAGAGAGAGAGAGAGAGAAAGAGTCTCTGGGGGACTTGGTAGTTGAACAAGAATCAGGACCTCAACTGATAATGATGATACCTTGCCAAACCAGAACAAGAAATCTCCCCTGTGCTGCCTCTGGAATCTAGCACAAATGAACCAGCACCTGCTTCAGACTCTGAACATGCCATGACCACTCCCTGCCTCCCAGCCCTTGTAATCTCAATTGTTTGTTCCTGGCTGATGGTTCCCAATGTCTGTGATAAGGAAGAGGCATAAATCATCCACTGTTATGGGAATATATATATATATATATATATATATATATGTGTGTGTATGTGTGTGTGTGTGTCTATATATATATATGTATACATATACACACACATATATACATATATATATACACACCAGCCCATGATTCATAGGCAATCTCCTTCAGTTCTATAGCAGAAACTTAACAATGACAGCAGAAAGATTTTTAGTTACTGACTATGTGAGCATAAGCAGGGGGGAAAATGAAGCCAATATCCAATTCTGTATTCTCTTCTCTGTAAATCCATAGAGAATAGTCTCACAGATCTGAGTATAGTTTCCCTTCAAATGGCAACAGCTCACATTCTTTTCATGTAGTGTAGCAGTTCAGATCATGGTACAACCGACTAGGCTGCTATCATTTCTCTTCTTGGAAGAACCATAAAAGTATGAGTGTCTTTCAGATTCTCATTCTAACAGAAGGTTAGTAACCCCAACAGAGCAGCCTTGGTGGGATCAGAAGTTGGATTTTATAGTGATGTTGCTTTCTCTCTTCCCTCCTGTCCTCCCCACTCTCCTCTTCACCTCCGTTCTCACCATAACTCCTACAACAGAACTACTGCTCCTCAGTTTCTTTCTCTGAAGATTGGTTGTTTTGAGAAAATATGAGAAAACTCCCTTTCTTCAAACTTTGCCCTTGTGTTTTCTGTCTCAAATATAACCATTAGATGAACCTGGAAAGTGAAGTGACCAGATATCTCAGAGCTTTCCAATTAATACATAAACTCACAGGAAAGTTCTCATTTTCAGTCTTGCCAGATAGTGTTGTTTATATAATGGGAGGAACAATAGAAACTAAAGTAGAAAAATTGCCATGGAAAACTTCAAACTTTCACTAGATACCCTGGAAATTGACCTTAGAGAGGGTAGGGAAAAGGGAATATAGAAAGGGTCCTTCCCCACTAGTCAAATAGTCCTAGGAGAGGAAACCTCAACTGCTAAAAATAACACTGATATGAGAATGTATTTATGGAGTGTCAAGAGGGGAAAGGCTGAGAAAAGAATGGGGAGGGTGAAGACCAGAGATTAGGTGTGCTTAGATGAAAAAGATAGGTTTCTAGGGACCAGCAGTTAGCGTAATGGCTATATCGCTGAACTCCCATATAATCAACCACAGTTCGAGTCCCGGACACAGTGGCTTAAACTCACACTGGGCGCGTGTGCGTGCGTGGCCAAGATCTTAAGGAGAATGGAGGATAAGGGGTTGTGGCGTGGCCATCCCCCCGGGGGTTGATTTCTTGCTTTCTGTCTCTCTGTCTCTCTCTCTCTTTTTGGCAAGTGCACACTCTCTGTAGCAAAACCCTCTCAAAAAAAAAAAGAAAGAAAAAAGAAAAAAAAGGTTTCTATAGGCTGAGAATTGTTTTTTTCTTCCTTCTTTTCTTTCTCCCTCCCTCTTTCTTTCCTTACTTCCTTTTTTCCTTTTTCCTTTCATCATTTCTTTCTTTGTTCTCCCTTTTTGTTTTCCCTTTCTTTCTCTTTCTTTCCTTCCTCTTTTCTTTGTTCTGTTTTGCCAGAGAGCACATGCATTCCCTGGAGACAGAGACAGAGGGAGGTAGAAAGAACCCTCATGGAAAATGGCACAATCCCTTCTCCATCTCTCTCTCCTTTCAGGAGTTCAAGCATGCACACATGTGACCAATGTGTTTTGCAAGCTATCAGGTCTGAAATGCAAACCTTGCGGTTGGCCATGATGGATCCAGTCACCTTAACCACCAACCACAGGCTGGCCTGAGAATTCATTTTCATCAAGAAGAGTTATAAGTTAGGTTTAGCATATTTACTAATTACGGAAAATTTTGAGAGAAGACAGTTGTGAACTTTTCTTGACATATGATTGGAAGTACTAGGGCAGACAAGCAGCAGGTTTCAGAGAAGAGGGACTCAGTACACAAAATCAAATGCTTATCTTATGTAAGTAAAAAGTACTAGCTATTTCAGGAAAATAACATAAACATGGGTGGGCTAGTTAATTCAGTGGTAATAACTTATTGACAGTGATGGGTGTGTGAAATTTCACACTCTCAAGAGAAAAACACATTAGTAAACTACATTGGGTGTGATCTCATTTCACTAGAATCATTCTTAAGAGTAGAGCCTACCAGTCCTAATAATCATAATAATAGCTGTTTTTAATTAATGTGTCTTTTATCATTTTTTGATCATATGGGACATGTGTTTAGAGAGAGAGACAGAGAGAAGGAAAGTGAGAAATCACCCACTTTGGGGGATGCTCATGCCTCAACCCCTTCTACATTCTCCTCTCAAGATTTTTAGCACAAATACACATGTACTTGGCATGATTGTCAAGCCACCAGGTCTGGAACTCTAACTGTGGTTTGCCATGTGGGAGTCCAGCATTTTAACCTCCATGCCACCTGCTGGCCCCTATAATTAGTTTTAATTGTCATAAGCTGGGTGTTTTTGCCAAAGAGAGAAAGCATTCCCCAATGAGGCACAGTCACACCACGAGTCCTCCTGAATTATTTCCTCTTGTCAGGATGCTAGACCTGTACACACATGAGCCCAGTGTGTTTTTCAAGTCACTGAGGCTGGGACTTGAACTGCAAACAGTCAGTGGGAACCAGCTTCCTTAACCACTGAACTACAAGGCCATTCCAATATCTATTTAAATTATATAAGATATATACATATGTATGATGACATTGGGAGGAGTTAGTGATATAAGTGATTTTTGAAGTATTTAACCAATAAATATATTTACTTCCTAGTTTTCCCATAGTTTCTCCACCCATTGAGTCAATGGAGTAATTTCTTTGATTTGAATCTGAAAGCTGACTTCCTTCACCCTGCAGAGAGAAAATAGTGTTTAAAGTCATGATTTTCTAAAAAATGAAAATTCAAAGATCTTTCTTGTTTGAAAAAAAGTTCAAATTCTGATCTTAGAGTCTTACCAAAAGTCAATGTCCCATGTCTCTACTCTGTCATGGAAAGACCAAACCAGATATTATTGATATTGCTTGGGGCATTCTTCTTCAAATGGTGTGATTTAGCCATTACAGTTGTCAGTTCCTAGACAAAGTTTTCAGTACCTAAATACCTGTCTTTTTCACACTAGGAGAATGAGAGAGTAGGTTTGACTTTGAGAACATCATCCATGTGTGGATTGTTATCAGGGAAGGAGAGCTGTGGGGCAGTTTTGGCCTTTGATCTTTCTCAGATATTTTATAAAATGTATCCCTTCTCCCTGTTCCCACTCTGAGTGTTTCTGACCTTCAGTACAATGCCTTCTCCTTACAGACCCCTTATTTCCAAAGCTATTATATTAGAATAGAGTGTTTAGCCATCATTGACTCATTTCCTCTGAAGACTCAAAAGAGTAGAGATCTAATTGTTATTGCTTAAAGATTGCATGCCACTTAATGAATCAAAACATTGTCTGACTGAGACATGGTGACTGATGCAAAGTTACTTTTGATTAATGGTACATTTTTAGGGGTAAAACATCACCATTTGGGGAAGTTTAACACTTGCTTCTTTTTTATGTGTAAAAAAATTATAAGAACTTTCTCCAAAAGAAAGAAAATCCTCAATATATTAAGTAACTTCTAGCTCACTTCTAGCTCACTTTTTCTCCAAATCTCATCTACAGTTTTTTTTTTTTTTTTTTTTTTTAAGAAAGATATTTTGCTATAGGGTGTATGCACTCACTGGAGCGACAGAGAGTGAAAGAGAGACAGAAAGGGAAAAATCACACCCCAGGAGGATGGCCACACTGTAATCCCTTCTCCACTCTCAGGATTTGGGGCATGCACACACATGCGGCTGGCATGTTTCAAGCTACCAGGTCCAGAACTCAAACTGTGGTCAGCCATGTGGGAGTCTGGTAACATAGCCATTACACCATCTCCTATTCTACATTTTAACAATTATTGGACCATTGGAAAAGTCGTGAATAGAAAAACATAGGAAAAATACATCAGGACTTTTCTGATGACACCATACAAGCATAAGTAATTACAATGTGAATCCATTCATAATAAAATAATTTATGATCTTTGCTAAGAAATAATGCAAGGAAATTAGTAGAGGAAGATTAAATAATAGAGATAGGAAGAATACCTAGGAAGAAAATAAAATATGGTAGAAATTCTGGTCTGGATAACACAGCATAGAAATGTTTTACCCTGATCCTCCCTGCTAAATACACTATCAATCCTGGTATTTCTCCATTGTCATATTATTATTATGTTCCTCATTTCTGAGACTTTGCTAGAATGGGCTTTACCATCTGTATTTCCATCAACAGATTGTAGAGTTACTTAGGAGTTCTCAGAAAAGATTGAGACTTTCAGCTTGCAGGTTAGGATTTCAACAGATGAAATGGGGAAGGGCAGAGTTTAAGCATTCAGTCCATTGCACTGAGTGACCTCTAAATCGGATACATGCAAAGAAATGCATGACAAGATGCATCATAAATAAACTCCTGAAAACTAAGGTCAAAGAAAAAAAATCCAAAAAGCAGTCAGGGAGAAATGATGCATTATGTATAGAGGAACAACAATTTGAATGACACAGGATTTCTCATCTGAAATCATGGAGGTCACGAAAATGGCACAATTTTTTAAACACTGAAAGAAAACTGTTAACTGAAATTTCTATGTTTAGAAAAGCTATCTTTTTGGGATGAAAGAAAAATAAAGACATTTTAAGATGAAGGACACAAGAAGAATGTGTCACTAGCAGAACTAGCCTTAAAATAAGGGCTAAAGGAGGTTCTTCAAACAGAAAGAAAATAAGGAATCTTGAAGCATTAAGAAGAAAAAACAAGAAGAAAAGGCAGAAGTGTTTTGTAAATTCAGTAGACTAACTTGCTCATGAACTTTATAAGTCATATTTGATGAATAAACAAAAATTATAATGCTATCTTATGAAAATTCCATCTAAAAATATAGAAGATAAAGGGACCCAAATAGAAGTATAATTTCCACAGTTCACTTGAACTGGTAAAATGTTGATAGTAGAAGAGTGTTGATATTTGGGACAGTAGTTAGCATAATGGCTGTGTTGCTGGACTCCCATGTAGTTGACTGTGGTTCAAGTCCCTGAGCCGGTGGCTTAAACTCACGCTGGGTGTATGTACATGTGTACCAAAGATCCTGAGAGGAGAATGGAGGAGAAGGGATTGCAGCATGGCTATCTCCCCTGGGGGTGATCTCTCGCTTTCTGTCTCTCTGTCTCTCTGTCTTTCTGGCGAGCGAACGCACCCTCTAGCAAAAACCTCTCAAAAAAGAAAAAAAAAGAAGAGCCTTGATATTTAATACACAGAACAATCAATAAGATGGCATAATGGTTATGATGCTGGACTCTCATGTAGTTGAACATGGTTCGATTCTGGATCTGGCATCTTAAAACTCATGCTGGGCATAGGTAAGTGCATGACCAAAATCCAGAGAGAGTGGAGGAGAAAGGATTGCAGCATGGCTACCCCCACCCCCGGGGGTAATATCTCACATTCTGTATCTCTCTGTCTCTCTGGTGATTGCACACCCACTACAGCAAAAATCTCTCTTAAGAAAAAAGAAACTATAGAAAGTGATGCATTCAAAAACACAGTGGAGGCACCAGCAGTTGGGGTAATGGCTATGGCCATGGACTCCCATGTTATCGACTGTGGTTCAAGTCCCAGACCCGGTGGCTTTAACTCACTCTGGGTGCATGTGCGTATGTACCTAAGATTTCAAGAGGAGAATGGAGGAGAAGGGATTACAGCATGGCCATCTTCCCTGGGGAGTGATTTCTTACTTTCTGTCTCTGTCTCTCTGTCTTTTTGGTGAATGCATGCGCCCTATTCAACTGAGCAGTTCAGTCCCAGACCCAGTGACTTGAAAGACATGACAGTTGTATATGTGAGCATTCACACATATGTCCAGAATCCTGAGAGGAGAGTGGAAAAGGGATTGTGATGTGGCCATCTCCCCAGAGGATATTTTCTCACTTTCCCTCTGCTTCTCTCAGTCTATGGTGAGCAAATGCTCTATAGTAAAAACAAAAACCAATTAATAATAAATCAAGATGGAATCCTAAACAAAAAGTTTAATTAAATACTAGAAATCAGAAACTGACATATAAAAAACATTGTGAAAAAACAGGGTGTAAATCACAATATTGGAAATTTAAGAGTGAAAATATCAATAATTATATTAAATGTAAATTGTCTAAATACACCGATTAAAAGATAGAAATTCATAGAATGAATAAAAACCACAACTCAACTAAATGTGGTTTGTAAGAAACTTATTTCAAATTTAATGACATACATAGGTTAAAAGTAAAAAAAGCAGGTAAGACTATATCATGTAAATATTAACCTTCAAAAGCAGGAGTGGCTATATTAA
>NW_006203440.1:0-9420 GCF_000334495.1 Tupaia belangeri chinensis
CCCTAGACATAGTTATCAGGCACAAAGAACTCGGCTTGTGAGTAAATTAGATCGTTTTGAGTATTCTTTAGAACCCTCAAATTTTCCAAATTCCTTGAGTGATAATAAAAGATTAGTTAATGAATACAAATGTGATTCTGAACATAGCCAATGTCAGTGTGAGAATCCACTTCTCCCAGGACAATCCAAAAAGCCATTCAGTGGTGACAAAATTGAATTGCTTATCCTAAAGACCAAGAAAAATCTAGAGGAGTGTACTGAAGAATTACCAAACTCTATGAAAAAGGATTATAGTCCCTGCTCATTAGATAAACTGGAAGCAGAAAGATCATGGGAAAATATTCCTGTTACTTTGTAAGTAAGTGATAGTGGAAAAATTGTTCAGTTACCTTAGTGAAAAATATGTGACCATCTGGTTTATTCTTTAATAACTTGCATATTATTATTATACATATAATTAGTATATTATACATATTATTACATAATTAATGTTAATAACTAATTTTATAAAACATAGCTTTCAGTGTTGCTTTAATAGCACTTTTTATTTGTTTCTACAAGATGGTACCTTTTTTCATAACAGTTTCAGAAGATGATTTCTCTAAATCACAGTTGGAAGAAAGTATGATTCCTATTGCTAGGTCACTTCAAAAGGCTCTGCACCATTTATCTCATCTGAGAGACCTGGTTGATGGTAGCTGTGGGAAACAGTCACCGAAAGTGTGAAGAGGAGAATTAAAGTGTCTACACAATAAATAGTCACTACTATGTATTTTTTTCCCTATTATTTAAACTGACAGAATAATTGTAAGTCATACATTCTTCTGTGATTGGTCGAAGTATTTCATATTTTTAAACACCAACCCTGAAAATATAAATTTTATGACCCATCTTCATTTTGTGCCAAAATGCTAGAATGTGAAATGGAAGGACCCACAATATATCATAAAGTCTTACTTTGGTCTTCAGGTTAGCAAATATCTACTGTTATCTCCTCTTCTGGATGATTTCTATTGTTGAAGCTTACCTGAACTTAAGTTTTCTTCAGCATCCTTATTAGTGTATCTTAACGTTCTGCTTCATTAAGAAACCTGGTTTTTATCAGAAATCTCTTGCATTAAACAAACCGATTTGGTATAGTTAGCATCTACTTTTAAGCAGCTTAAAGTAATATCAAAATAGTTACAGTGTATTGTATATGGAAGTCTATTTAAGCTTTCATAAATAAAATATTTAAGACAAAAAAAAGTTTTAGTTTTATAACGGGGGTGGGAGTTGGGGTGGGGATGGGAGAGTGGAGGGTGGGAAGGAGGGGGTGAGAACCCCAAAGATTCTAAGTCACAAAGTCACTTCCTAAGTGTGTCCACTTAGATCCCTCTCCCCCTTAATCATTCCAGTGGGGACAATAACTCCCTGGAAGACCAGCACCCTCCCAATCCCGGCTTTGCCTAGAGCAGGGTACAGGGCTTCACAGCCGCTCCTGCGCTACAAAGTCTGCCAGGTGGGAGCAGGGAACACGACTCTGCCCGGTCTCCAACTATCTCCAGGATGTGGACCTTGGAGAAAGCAGTCTGGGCCGCCACGGGACTGCAGAGACCAGACCCGCTGGGCCCCAGGGGCTGCCCTTCTGCTCAGTCTCCCCAGGGGCTGCCCTTCTGCTCAGTCTCCGCTACCGCCCCGAAGCCCGACTCCTCCGCCGGAGGCCGCAGTGCGGGTGTCTCGCAGGTCGTGGAAGGCTCAGGGAGTTCCCTGGCGCCGGGCAGTGCGGGTGTCTCGCAGGTCGTGGAAGGCTCAGGGAGTTCCCTGGCGCCGGGCATCCGGCTCCGCTGCCGGCGGCTCCGCGTTCCGGTCATTTCTTCAATCTGTTTGTCTTTGACTTGAAGTTCATATGAAAACCAAAGAGTTTACACAAAGAAGCGGCAGCGAAATCCAGGAAGCAAGAGTCTTAATGGATTAAAAGGAAGTGTGGCTCTATGACCTCGTGGCGCAATGGTAGCGTGTCTGACTCCAGATCAGAAGGCTGCGTGTTCAAATCACGTCGGGGTCATTCATGTCCATTTTACGCCCCTCCCACCCATGGACTACAAGGTTTAAACTGTTTGTAATTCCATATTCTTGAACAAAAAGTACAGTGTCCTTTTCCAGTACAATGAGACTACTCAAGGATGTGCCACGTTGTCCTGAGTCAAGTCTGGAAATTGTGGTGGCAGATACTCTGATTCTGCTGACTGTTCCCACTTCCTCCGGGCACCTTGGCATCTTTGCCATGTCACAAGTCACCAGGAAAGCAACTTTTGAAAAACAACAAAAACATAACAACACAGTAGCAAACAGAAGGGGACAGAAAGAGTTCACAGAGAATAAAATGTGAAGTATTTTTCAATATATATAAAGAACCTTCTTTCACAATAAAAATGCACATTAAAATTTTTAATGAGTTATCTTCAACCTATAAGGGTTTGTGTGTGTGTGTGTGTGTGTGTGTTTCTTTTTTCAAAATTTGCTATGGGGAAGGTACTGTACTCCCCACACATAGAGGTAAAGTGAGAAACCACTCCCTAGCAGGCATGCCCACTGCTGCAATCTCTTCTCCTTCATTCTCTGGGGATTTTGGGCACCCATGTACATGCTCCCACAAACTGTTGTGGGACTAGAACTGCTCTGTCAGTCAGGTAGAATCCAGCTATCTAGGCCACCACACTACCAGCTGGCCCAAGAGTCTGCAATTGAAAAGTTTACACTACAGTGCTTTGCTCACAGCCTTAAAGCTACGAAACCTTAATGATATAAAGGAGAATGAGGATTAAGGCCTTAAAGAAAAAAAAAAATATATATATATATTTAAATATATATGCTTTATAGTTAAAAATATGTAAATATATATATATATATATATATTTTTTAGAACAGTGTTAGGTTCACAGTAACATTAAGCAAAATGTATAGAGATATCCCTTATACTTTCTTCCCCCACTTACACATAGTCACCCCGAAAGTTCTATTATTTGTTACAGCTGATAAACTTCCATTGACATATCATTATCCCTCCAAGTTCTCAGTGTACATTAGGTCTCACTCTTGGTCATGTACATTCTGTGGGGTTGGAAAAATGTTTAGTTACATGTATTCGCCATCATAGTATCATACAGAGTAAGTTCACTGCCGTAAAAATTCTGTACGCCATCTACTTATCCCTCCCTACCCATCCCCGGCCCCTGACAACCACTGATCTGTTTACTATCACCATTGTATTCCTTTTCCAGAATGTTATATAGTAGGAATCACACTGTATGTAGCTTTTTCAGATTGGTTTCTTTCACTTAGTAATATACATTTAAGATTCCTCCGTGTGTCTTTTCATTTCTTTTTGATAGCTCATTTCCTCTTAGTGCCTAATAATATTACATATTCCCTTCAACATCCACTCCTGAAAGATTTTGCTCTGCCACCATCTCTTCTGCCTCTTTAATATTATCTCTACAGAATTCGTAGAAACATGAATAGATTTTTCTCAAAGTAAAGAATCCCTGTCTTAGTCCATTAATGCTGCTATAACAAGGTTGAGGTTTATTTTTGGTTTTGTTTTTGTTTCCTGTGTTTCTTTTTTCTTTTTGAGAAATATATTTTTGCTACAGGGCACATGCGTTCACCAGAGAGAGACAGAGACAGAAAGCGAGAAATCAGTCATCAGGAGAATAGCCATGACATAATTCCTTCTCCTCCACTCTCCTCTTGAGATTTTGGGCATGCATGCACACACACCAGGCATGAGTTTCAAGCCACTGGATCCAGGACAGGAACCACAGTTGACCATGTGGGAATCTAGCACCTTTAACTACTATACCACCTGCTATTCCCAAGCTGAGTAATTTATAAAGAACAGAAATCTATTTCTCACAGCTGGAAGCTGGAGTGGCCAAGATCAAGGAACAGGCAGGTTTGGTATCTGGGAGGGCTTGCTCTCTGCTTCAAGATAGTGCCTCCTTGCTGCATCCTCACCTGACAGAAGAGACAAATGGGCAAGTGCCAAGCAGTTCTCTGAAGCCTCTTTTATAAGGCATTAATACAGTGAGGATACAGCCTTCCAAAAGGGCCCACCTTTTAACAACATCATTTAGGGTTCCAATGTATGAAATTTTCTTTGAGAGATTTTTTGCCATAGGGTACATGCACTTGCCGGAGAGAGAGACAGAGAGACAGAGAGAGAAAGCAAGAAATCACCCCCCAGGGGGATGGCCATGCCAGAGTCCCTTCTCCTCCATTCTCCT
The DNA here is from genome assembly GCF_000334495.1 of Tupaia belangeri chinensis. NCBI lineage: Eukaryota > Metazoa > Chordata > Mammalia > Scandentia > Tupaiidae > Tupaia > Tupaia belangeri. Next base: position 4,269 of record NW_006203440.1, read on the forward strand.
CTCAGGATCTTGGGCACACACACGCACTCAGCATGAGTTTTAAGGCACCCGGTCTGCAACTCAAACTGTGGTCAAGTGAGGTCTAGAAATGTAACTATTACACCATCTGCTCGTCCCCTGCTTGCAGTTTTTATTCCTACCTGATGCACTCTAGGCAGGGGTGCACATGTCCAATAACCCCCAGTGAGCCTCGTCTGCCTCAGCACTTAGTAACCACCATACCACCTGCCAGCCCCTGTGCCTCAGCACTTCTATCACTGGGACTTTGAATCAGAATCTCCTCAGGAGTTCTTATCTTCCGTGACCAGGCCCAGAGAGTGGCAAGGCCAGAGATTCTCAGCCTGGGAAAAGGAGACCCCCAGTCTACTTCCCTTTCATGGAACAGATGGGGATTCATGCACCATGGACATCTTCAACGTGGGCGTGAGGCCTTTCCTGTGAGTTGTGAGGAGCAGCTGGGCCTGAGGGAGGTCCTCTCACTTTCCAGGGACTTCCCAAAGGTGTCTTGCTCAAGAAAATCCCTGAAGTCCTCTCATGTTCATTCCATGCTGTAGAGATGCTGCTTGCTCCATTCTGGACTCTACTCAGCTACCATGGATGTCTCCATCCCTTATCCCTAAGTCTGGGCTGGGAGGTGCTTTTGGGGTTCCCAGTGAAGGGCAGAGCAACTTTGGATTCAGACTCTTGCCTCTGAGGGTGAAAATTTGCATAATCTGGATGGCAGTGGTGTTGGGGAGTAGGAAGAGCCAGGTACAGCCAATTAGGGCAACAGCCAGTTCAGAAGAGGGGTCTCAGGACTTGAGCATGAGCCACTGAATGGGCCCTGGAGACTGCCACTGAGCCTCCTCCCTCTCCCGCAGACTGTACTTGGTCTCTCCCTTGCAGCAGCCTAGAGTGCCTCGCTAATCCTTAGCATCACCCAGCAATCAGTGAGGGGCCAGGAAGGAGATGAAGTAATGGCAGAGAATAAGAGGTTTTGAGAGGACATCCCAAAGGAGCCTGCAAACAGCCCTTCAGCTAAGGCAGAAGTTCTATGCTAGTGTTGGGAGTTTTAGGAGACCTGGCCCCATCTCCAACCCAGGTGCTCAGGTGGCACTGCAGATAGACGTCCTGCCAGGTGCTAACAGTGCATTGGCTTGTGCCGGTGCGCGGGATGGGCAATCAGTATTCTGCAAGACTCTATTTGAATCTACACAGATGTCTGATTTGCATGTACATGTGTGCATCTGTCCCCGGATAAGGCTTCTTGAGAGGGACTATTGTGTGCTTGCAGAAGTGTGTTGCTGGGCTCTTGCAGCCGCACCCATCTTCATCTAGAATATCCACTAGTGCAGGAAAAAGTGCTTCTGGAATCCTAACCAACGGAGACTGATACCAGCGATTTGGCAAGATAAGAGGTAGTTCCAGTTTTCAACTTTGTTCTTGTGGATTATGTTCAGGACACATGGGTCTACTCAAGAGGACAAGCCCTTTATGGGAAAACACCTTGATATCCATCTACATCCACTGGTTATTTTGACATGCATGATTTTATTATACTTAATATAGACCACATTAATGATATACTTAGCAAGGCTTTTTGCCATAGGGCTCGTGTGCTCACCAGAGACTGAAAGAGAGACAGAGACAGAAAGAGGGAAAGTAAAAAAGCACACGCCCACCCCTGGGTGGTGGTGGCTATGCTATGCTCGTCTCCATTCTCCTCTCAGGGTTTCGGGCACACATGCTCACACGCCCAGCATGATTCTCAAGCCACCAAGTCCCAGATTTGAATGGTGGAATTGGCCATGTGGGATCCAGCCCTTTAACCTCCACTTCACCTGCTGGTCCTGAATGACTATAATATTAATATTTAAATAACATTAACATGATAGTGATGTTTCAATCACTGTTTCATTACACTTAGTTTATGAGTCTTATAAGTTGCAATGGGATTAAATAAATTGACACTTTATTTGATAGTAAGATTTGATTTCTTTGTAAGAATTAATAAAGAATTACATAATAAATGTTTTTACTTTCTTTTAATCTGCTTTATTTGGCCCAATGAGCCCCTCTGCGCCCTCAAGTTTTCTAGGACTACCAAAAGCACTGGTTATAGTGGTAGAGGGGTACCAGGAATGGACAGTCCCATGTAACTCTGAGTTGGTTTTCTACAGGTGGTGAGTTCATTATAGCCCTGAAGTTTCCAGACCTTTGTATAGTACTATCAGCCTGGTGCTTCCTGTCAGTGCTGGGGTCTGTAGAGCAGAAACACCAGGCCAACAGAAGCACTGCATGTGTAGACACAAGTAAGAGGTTGGGCCAGGGCCCTCACATACATTCTTGATGCCCATGAAAATGTCTTGACAGGCTGCAATGCTGAGTGCTGATATAAAGTTTGTAGCACAACAGATCTCAACACATTTTAGTGGGTTTGTTTCGTGCAGAGTTACTGCGAAGAAAATACAGACATATTGAATGACTGAGCAGATCAGTAGTGGGACATTTTGGCGAGTTGGGGTCTCACTGAGAAGAAAAGACATTCAACTATGGAATGGATGAAGACAAGAAAGAACTCCAGGGTAAAACAAGCAAACACACTGTCGGCGTCCGCCCCCAGGCTTAGCGCTATTATGGAAGAAGCAGAAAAGATGAGACAAAAAGATAGAGTGGAAACGGACACAGGCAGCCTGAGCCTAGGTAGCCCAAGCAACTTGTGCCGCCCAGACAAACTGGACGTCTTTATTTATAGTACAAGAAGACATTACACATGTGTGTTTCATGATACTTCATGGATTGGTTGCTAGGTTACAGACAATAAGAAGCCATTAACAAATCTATAAGAGATTAGTCACACCCAAGGCAAGGTGTATCCCTTGGCAGTAATCCCATCTAGAGTAAATCTCATCTTCCTTTCTAATGCAGAGAACTAGCTGTTAGGTATGGGGAAGGAGCTAAAGAACTTCTCCATAAGGAGTGAGCCACCACACCCAGAGTAGGCTAAAGAACCTTTCAGATGCAGAGCAGGGATTGGATTTTACTATTTGGGGTCAAGATGTTTCTTGAAGTCCATCAGATGTGTCTGTTGGAACGCCCCTAGTAATTTCCACCCTTGCTCTGTCTGCAGCCAAGGTCAGGGAAAGACAAGTTACAAGGTTCTGCCAAACCCCAAAAGAGCATGTGGTGTTTGCTCAGCACATGTCCCCACATTTCCCCCTTTTTTGTTTTAAAGCCAACATGGCCTGAGTTGCTAGGAGGGAGGTCAGCACCAAGGGATACACACAGGCATTAGGTGACTACTATAACAATTAAGTAACATAGTATAAAATTAGTTAACATTATTTTCTTAGAAAGCAGCATTGGTGCTATGCAATTAAGGCAGTATAAGCTATTACGAGATAGATTAACTAAAATATAATTAAACGTGTAGGTCATACATGTAAAAATCCAGTCTACAGACAGTTGAACAAAGCAAATAGCATAGTTAACATTTTTTTGTTTTTGCAGGAATGAGATCCTGGTCACAAGTGTTCATTGAGTTAGCAGTCAATTTGGCACACATAGCAATGAACAAGTTCTCAGGAGTTGGTTCTTTATCTTGTTTCTTCAGCATTTCCTGAGCATCATTAGCTAATGCTTTGATGTCACCCCAAGTGCTAGGACTTGCCGTGGCTGGGCTGCACTTTCTTTTCTTGGTCCTCTCTTTCTCCTGTATGTTCAGCTGGAAATTCGGTATCGGGCTTTGCAGCGTCTGATGCCAGCTCATGGTGTGCAGGTCGTACGCACCGAGAGGGAATCCAAACTGGACCTGTAGGAGTAAGCACAGAAGCATACCCTCTTCCCCAGGTTATTAGAGGAACTGGGCCTTGCCAGGTTGGATCCGGAAGCATCCTATAGAAAACTTTAGCTTGGGGGAGCTTTTGTGAAGATGACATACGTTGCCAGGCCGTACTCCAAAGATGTGATTTTGCATCAAAAGTCAAATTTAGATGATTCAATTTAAACATGGTTAAAGAAAGCAATTTTGCAGCACGAGCAGAGGGGGGCCCTATCCCTAAATCCCCCTTTTCTTGTTTTAAAAATGTAGAGAGCGTTTGTTTTACACGTTGGTGCATACGCTCGACAATTGCTTGACCGGTGGGGTTGTATGGAATGCCTGTGACATGCTGAATACCCCACTCAGTACAGAAGTCACGAAATTTTTTGGAAGTATAAGCAGGGCCATTGTCTGTTTTCAATGATTTAGGTTTGCCCATAACAGAAATAGCAGCTAGAACGTGTCTTATTGCAGCTGCAGAATTTTCAGAAGTGTCAGCAGTCACCCACACAAATTGAGAAAAGGTGTCAATTATAACATGAAGATATTGACGAGGTGCCAATGATGGAAAGTGAGTAACATCCATTTGCCAAAGTTCATTGGCCAAAATTCCTCGAGGGTTAACTGACTCTGAAAATGGAATATGTCGGTGGCAATGATTACAAGACTTAACAATGTCCTTAGCTTGAGCCAAAGGCAGGTGAAATTGACGAGACAACGTTTTTGCATTTTGATGAAAAAATTGATGAGAAGTAAAAGGGTCTGAAAAAAGAGGACACGCGACATCACGAAGCATAGTATCTGCTTTGTGGTTCCCCTCAGACAGGAGACCTGGGATTTTTGTATGACTGCGAATGTGAGCTATAAAGAAAGAATGTCGCCGAAGGGAGATTAGGGTTTGCAAAGTTATGAAGAGGCTAAACAAATTTTTGTCCAAATGTGGGGAAAGGATGGCATTACTGATACGAGTAACTGTGAGGGCAGCATACTGGCTGTCCGTAATAATATTTATGGGTTGATCAGGAAATAGTCTGAAAGCTAGACATATAGCAGCCATTTCATTCCGTTGTACTGATGGATGAGGAGTAGTAAATTTAAATTGCCAGTTATTATCTGCATGGAAGGCAACTACTCCTCGAGTCTTATTACCATCAGTAAATAAGGTAATGCCTTTTACAGGAAATTCAGAAAGTGTAGAGATTAACTGTAACTGTGTGGTTTGTAGCATGTCTTTCAAAAATTGAAACCTAGAGTCTTTTGGGACTCCATAGGTAAATAATCCTAAATAGGATGCTAAAGCACCCTGATATACTTCAGAAAGCTCCAGGAGCCTTTGGTGATCTTCCAAAGAGC
>NW_006203440.1:13338-81558 GCF_000334495.1 Tupaia belangeri chinensis
GATACAGTGTTTTGTATTCTGTACAAAATCAGGTGTGATATGGTTCCTTGTGGCTTAATTCTGGCATAGCGTTCAGTGTGTACTTTACAACACGACTCTCTATGGTGGGTCTCTATGAACATTTCTCAACAGACCTTTCAGTTGTGGGTGCTTTTTGGGTGATCCTATTGTCACTGTTTTATCCTCAGGGATACAGAATTTTGTACTGTGTACAAAATCAGGTGTGATATGGTTCCTTGACGCTTAATTCTGGCTTAGTGTACAGTGTGTGCGAAACAGCTTGACTCTCAATGGTGGGTCTCTGTCGGCGTCCGCCCCCAGGCTTAGCGCTATTATGGAAGAAGCAGAAAAGATGAGACAAAAAGATAGAGTGGAAACGGACACAGGCAGCCTGAGCCTAGGTAGCCCAAGCAACTTGTGCCGCCCAGACAAACTGGACGTCTTTATTTATAGTACAAGAAGACATTACACATGTGTGTTTCATGATACTTCATGGATTGGTTGCTAGGTTACAGACAATAAGAAGCCATTAACAAATCTATAAGAGATTAGTCACACCCAAGGCAAGGTGTATCCCTTGGCAGTAATCCCATCTAGAGTAAATCTCATCTTCCTTTCTAATGCAGAGAACTAGCTGTTAGGTGTGGGGAAGGAGCTAAAGAACTTCTCCATAAGGAGTGAGCCACCACACCCAGAGTAGGCTAAAGAACCTTTCAGATGCAGAGCAGGGATTGGATTTTACTATTTGGGGTCAAGATGTTTCTTGAAGTCCATCAGATGTGTCTGTTGGAACGCCCCTAGTAATTTCCACCCTTGCTCTGTCTGCAGCCAAGGTCAGGGAAAGACAAGTTACAAGGTTCTGCCAAACCCCAAAAGAGCATGTGGTGTTTGCTCAGCACATGTCCCCAGAACACACAATCAGAACTTGTCCCGTCCCTGTTTGGGCGCCAGGTGTCCCGACCCTGGGGGACAGCCGAACAGGTTTCCTGAGTGAAGGAGTGAGAGCTGGGACAAGCCGCGTAGTTTTACAACACGGAGACGACAGTGTCGTCCGTTTATTGTGGGCAGCACAGTACAGCACAGAGACGACGCAGTGTCACAGCTCTTCAGGATCGTCCAGAGACGATGTAGTGTTACAACTCTTCAGGGTCTCCCAGGTCGTCTGGAGACAATGCAGTGTCAGCTCTTCAGGATCTTCAGGGTCGTCTGGAGACTGCGCGGTGTTTCAGCTCTTCAGGCTCTTCAGTCGTTGTCTTCCTGGTCGTCGTCGTCGTCCTGGTCATCGTCTGGCTACTGTGGGCCAGGCATCGTGGTTATATACACTCTGGTGGGTTGTAAACGGTGGGCCGTGATTGGTTGTAAACGGTGGGCCGTGATTGGTTGCTTTTGTACCAATCATGAGGTGCCGGATATGCAAATTTGAGGGATTCCAGTGGCCAATCAGAGCAAGGTTTCGAAGGTCAGGTTTTTTGAAGGGAACCAATCATGACAATTGTTTGCTCTCTGAGGAACCTTGGCAGACTCACTGGTGCACAGCCTCCCACAGAACTCTGAAAGTATTTTGCTTGAACTCATTATATCTTAAAGAGATATTTGTATGTCTGTATGCATATACATATATGATATGTAACATATATTTGATATGTAACAGATAAACTGAATCTAATTATGAGCAAATAAAAGCTAAATCGAAATTGATCCATTTAGATAAATGGAGTGCATGTACATGTGTACATCTATACAAATCATTATACATGTGCAAGTATACTATGAATACATGTACAAGTATACTTATATGTGTAAATCTTTGTATATATACATATGTATATACATGTGCATGTCTAGATTTGCTACCTCCGTCCATTGTAAAGGAAAATAGACAGACTCTGAGTACACTTAGTGACCCAATGATGATCTCTAATAGTAGTTAAGGCTCTTAGATCAAGGTGCAACCAGGATTGGTTTCTGATGAAGCCTGTCTTCCTGGCCTGCAGATGGCTGCCTTCTCTTTGTGTCCTCACATGGCTTTTTCTCTTTGCACCTAGGAAGGAGAAAGATCCCTGTGTGGTATCTCTTCCACACAGTGATTGTGTCACTAAGCTGGCAGGATGGAGTGATAAGGTGTGATCTTAAATCTCATCTGAGAGGTGACATTCCTGGTACAATCTAGTTCTGATATGTACCCTGAAAATGAATATCTTTAGAACTTCAGAAAAAAGCAGAGTGGTAGGCCAGCGGGTAGCATGGAGATTAAGACACTGGGTCCCAGATAGCCAGCTGTGTAGTTTGAGCCTGGATCAGGCAGCTTGAAAAATCACACTGGTCATGTGTGCATGTGGGCTTAAAATCCTGGAGACAGGATTGCAGCATGGCCATCTCCACCATCTCCACACACCCCTTTCTGTCTCTCTCTGACAAGTACACATGCCCTATAGCCAAAACTTAAAAAATAAAGAAAAAGAAAAAGAAAAAGAAAAAGAAAAAGAAAAAGAAAAAGGCAGAGTGGGATTCTAATTCTAGCCTTGTCATAGTTTAGCCATTTAAGTATATCATTTTACTAAATATCTCGGAACCACATTATCCTCTTTTGTAAATGTGCAATTAATCCCAAAATAGTTATGTATAGGACTACATAAGGAATTATAGGCAAAATGCCCATAATCATAGTTTCAATTAGTATGTTCTTCCAGCATAACTTCTGTCCTCTCCCTGAAGTCCTTTACCTATTTACTTCCCGCTTCAAATGTTAGCTCCAAAGACACTTAGGAAGTACAATTCACTATTCTAGGTGCTGGGGATACAGAACGGAACAAGCAGGTCTCTGCTCCCATGCATGGGTAGAGGAAGACTACAGACAAGTATCCAGATGGCTAATCAAGGTCACACCTGCTAGTGCTGACCCCATGAAGAAAATCAAACAGGGTGCCATGTCCATGATCAAGTTTGGATGAGCTGTCAGGGAAGGCCTGGCCAAAGAAGACATCTGGGCTGAGACAGAAGGCAAGGTGGCTCTGGCCATGAGGACCAGTACATGTAGAATTAGTAACTATAAGGAATAGAAAGTTGGAAGAGTAGATCTTACAATATTAAACTCAGGCTGACCCAGTAACCTAGGGAGGTTAAGGGAGCCAGATCCCACATAGGGTTTGAATTCTGGTCCCAGCAGCTTGAAACACATGTCAAGTGCATATACATGTGTGCCTCAAATTTCAATAGGAGGAGAAATGGAGGAAAAGGGGATTGTGACGTGACCATGCCCCATTGGGGGTACTTTTTTCCCTCTCTTTCTCTCTCCCTCTCTCTCAATGGTAAGTACATCTGCCCTCTGGCAATTAGAAAAAAAAATGAAACTTAAGTTATTTTTATTTATTTATTTATTTATTTTTTTTGAGAGGTTTTTGCTATAGGGCATGTGTACTTGCCAGACAGACAGAGAGAGACAGAGAGATAGAAAGCAAGAAATCACCCACCAGGGGGGATGGCCACGCCACAATCCCTTCTCCTCCATTCTTCTCTCAGGATCTTGGGCACGCACGCACACGCGCCCGGCATGAGTTTTAAGCCACCAGGTCCTAGACGCAAACCACGGTCGACTACGTGGGAGTCCAGTGACATAGCCATTGCGCTAACTGCTGGTTCCCTATTTTAAATTATTTTCATTTATTTATTTATTTTTAAATTTGCTGCAAGGCATGTGTGCTCACCAAAGACAGATACAAAGAAAGAGACAGAGAGATAGAGAGAGAGAGAGATATTATAAAGAAAAAAAGTGAGAAACCAAGCCTCCAAGTCTGGAACTCAAATCATGGTTGGCCCTATGGGAGTTCAGCGTCTTAACCACCATGCCACCTGCTGACCTCGTATACAGATATTTTAAATGTTAACAAATTTTTTTTCAAGTCCCTGAAAAGTATATTGTTGGGTCCAGCTGGTGGTGTGGTAGTTAAGACATTGAACATTCCCACGTGGCCAACCACAGTTTGAGTCCTGGACCTGGTGGCTTGCTTTCTCACTTTCCCTGTCTCTCTCTCTGTGTGTCTCTCTCTAGTCAAATTAAAATAAATGAATGAATAAATAAAATTAAAGAATTATTTTTTAAAAAGTATATTGTCAGAAGGAATAAAGTATTGAATATGTGTACAAGTCATTCTTTAGGCAGAAATTAATCCAATTTTTCCATACATGAATACATCATACCAATAGGTGTTTGAGAAACATGGGATCTAGGAGGTTGGGGAAGAAAGGCTGAACATACCAAAGTGTGAGCAAGTGGGGTTTGGGAAAGTCAAGAAAAAGTTCCTTGGATCTGTAGAACAGAGTCATTTAAGTGGCAACTCTTCAGATAAGAGAAAATGCAGCAATTTGACCAAAGCAGGGCATATATTGGGAAAAGAAAAGCAGAGTAAGTCTTGGGCAAGAGTAAAGCCTTCCACTTAACATAAACACTAAAGCTACATCCACCTATCTTCCAAATTTGTCCCTCTTCTAAACACACCCCTCATCCCATACTCAAGCGCAGCATCTATCTCCTGTTTGAAGAAGTTTTAGTAGAAACTCTAAGAAAGCCCCTGTATAGAACTGTGCCTACTTTGTGGAAGAAATCAGGAAAGGAGGACAAAATTCAGACCTCTCTCTCTGACACAATCCTATAGATTTGACAGATGGATAGATGGGTACATAGAATTTAGGAGTCAGAACCAGCAGATGGCATAATGGTTACGTCATTGAACTCCCACATATTCTACTGTGGTACAAGTACCAGACCAGGTGGCTTTAAACTCACACCAGGTGTGTGTGCGTGCATGCCCAAAAACCATGGGAGGATAATGGAGAAGGGATTGTGGTGGGTGATTTCTCATTTTCTGTTTCCCTGCTTCTGTCTCTCTGGTGAGCACATGAGCCCTATAGCAAAAATTCCCCCCACAAAAAACTTTAGGAGTCTAGGGGCCAGCAGGTGGCATGGCACTGGACTTTCATATGGCTGACCGTGGTTTGAGTTCCGGATCTGGCAGCTTGAAAATCAAACTGGGTGCATGTGGATGCTTGGTCAAAATCCCAGGAGGAGAATGGAGGAGGGGATTTCAGCATGGCCATCCCCCCACTCCCCCCCATCCCCCTTCACCTCCTCCCGCCCCACCGAGTGATTTCTTAGTTTCCCTCTTACTGTCTCTGTTCCTCTCAGGGGAAGGCACTTTCCCTATGGCAAAAAAACAAAAACAAAAACAAAACACAACAACAACAACAAAAAACAAAACACAAGGAGTCTAGACAAATAATCATCACACACTGCAGTGTGAAGTGGCACAAAGATTATGAAGCACACCTACCCCATGACCCTGATCTTTATTCCAGTACATAGATAGCAGCAGTCCCACTAAGTGCTATAACACATTGAAGACTTGCAAAACAGTTTAGCTGGTGGAAACAAATATCTTCTTTTTTTGGGGGGAGAGGTTTTTTGCTATAGGGTGCGGATGCTTGTCAGAAAGATAGAGACAGAGAAACAGAAAGCGAGAAATCACCCCCCAAGGGGGATGACCATGCCACAATCCCTTTTCCATCTCCTCTCGGGATCTTGGGCACACATGCACACACTCACCCGGCGTGAGTTTAAGCCACCGGGTCTGGGACTTGAACTGCAGTTGACTACATGGAAATCCAGCGTTACAGCCATTACACCAACTGCTCGTCCCAAGGGAATGAATATCTTAATGGGCTCAAAGGGAGTTAACATACTAATTTCTTGTTTGTTAAAAATTTTGAAGTAAAACAAAGACATGACTTTTTGTGCTTCACAATGCATCTGTAAAATACAGACAAGCAGCCCAGCTGGGTTGGTGCAAGCTTGTAGACACCACTGCCCAGAGGCTGAGGACACTTTTTGGGAAATCTGGGTTCGCTTACACGACCAATCTAAAAAGGCCAGATATGGTGTATACCAATAGTCTAGGTTATTGGGAGATTCAGGTACAACTGTGCAATTTAGTGAAAGGGAGTGTATGGGGAGTACAAAAGTAGGGTGCATTTTTGTGGTCTCAGCTACCTGAGGTCAAGGCAGGAGGAGCAGGCAGGCAGGATGACACTGGAGATTCAGTCAAAACATTTTTCTTTCTCTCATAAAACACAATAACTTTAGCCAAACTAAAAGTAATTAAAACTATTTTTTTTTGGAGAGGGTTTTGCTATAGGGCGTGCGCACTCGCCAGAAAGAGAGAATCAGAGAGACAGAAAGCGAGAAATCACCCCCCAGGGTGGATGGCCACAGCTCAATCCCTTCTCCTCCATTCTCCTCCCGGGATCTTGGGTATGCATGCACACGGGCCCGGCGTGAGTTTAAGCCACCGGGTCCGGGACTCGAACCGCTGTCGACTACCTGGGAATCCAGCGACATAGCCATTACGCTAACTGCTGGCCCCAAAATATTTAAAACTATTAATACTGTGCCCTGGTTGGGCTATTATTGGAATTTCCCCGTTTGCCCCACATGTCTTCTCACGCACTATTTAATAAAGCAGCAGAATTCCACGTCGCTGTCAAGCGGGGAGAAACCGTACTGACCCAGCAGGTTGGGCTCTAGGGCGAGGAGGACTCACGAAGGAATAAAACTTCCTCCGTTTGTGGCTAACGGAGGACCGCGGAGGGTTGTGGGAAATGTAGTCTCGCGCTCCAGTGACGTAATCAGTACCGGACTGAAGAAAGGGCTCTTCCGGTTTCGTCTGCGCTTGTGTTGTTCAGTCCGCTCGCGCCATTTTCGTCGTCTTTCGCAAAGTTCTCTCTTGTTGGCGTCTGTGACTGGATGCTGTGTCCGTGAAGGTTGGCCCTAGGGTGAGAGAGGAGGCCCCCGGGCCTCGGGACACCCAGGGTGGCGGGACTGGTGCCCATCAGCCTAGTGGGAGCTGAGAGCCTCTGGACCTCGGGCCGGCGGGAGCTGAAGTGCAGGTGCGAGCCTCGGACCTGGGCGGGTAGCCAAGACCCGCGGCAAAGTGGGGAGCCACAGGACTGCAGGGGGGCGCCTCGGGTAGCGGGTCCAGTGATTGCTTTGTCAGAAGGTGGTGCGCTGTTAGGCGGGGTGTGTGCACAAAGCCTTGTTCCAGAAGCTCGCCTGACTGGGTGGTCGAATTTAAGATGGCGACGAGGAGGGGGCGTCCGCAGACTGCCGGAGCGTGGGAGGTGTGGGGTGTCAGTTCACATGACAGCTCTCCTAAGGGGGCCTGTTACTAAGCATGTGGCATTCAGTTCAATCGTCTGTAAGGTGAGCCTGTTACCAGAACTAGTGAAATGCTCCCAGTTCACAACAAAGTCTTTGTGCAATGTGTGCAGGCCGAGTCTTACTTTGCGACAGTCCTGTTTATGGGATTTCGTCGTATCTATTAAGTGCAGTTTCCTCCTTCATTTGGTTGCCTCGTTAGCATCCTAGTTGAGCTTACTCAAGACCTAGTTTCTAGGGACAGTGAACTCTGTAAAGGTACTGTTATGGTCCATTTTCTTTGGAATAAAATAGTGTTAGAGTTTGAAGGAGGGTGTCCCATGAATAGGAATCTTATCTGAAAGAACCCACATGACCTTCACCCTCTTGGTACAAGTTCAGAACAGAACCAAAGAGTTCAAGAAGGAAGATCCCAGCTATGCATAGCCCAAGCAGTTATTGATCTTTCTCCCCATGGTGAACAAGATTTTGGTAATACTACCTCCTCTGTAAGCTTTCAGCAGCTGGGTGCTATTGGAAGGTTCGAACCAACTTTAAGATGGCAGAAGTGAGTTGGACTGAAATGGATAGGCAAAGACCTAGAAAAATGTTCCCTATTGAAGGAGTCTTGAAAGTGTGGTCTGTGGTAGAGGAATAACCTGTCACACTTAAAAAATCTGTTCACAGTGCTCTTTAAACACACTCTTATTCTTTCAGAATTGTCGGAGCTCTCTTAAACCTAGTCTAAATTTGGCATCTGTAGGTATACTGATGAGCCCTCTGCCCTGACAGTTATTCCTGGTAGTTCAGGAAGGTTTTGCTGAGGTACTTCTGCCTTATAAGAAAGATGAAAAACTTTGGATTTGAGGAGATAAAGGACTTGCCTTCAAGGGGACATGATATGTAGATACCAGGCATCTTGATTTTTAGGCTAGTGTTTACCCATTTTGCCATAATTAACTCAGAAAATTACTTATGAAAATGTTCTCTGTCTGTAGTTGTTACTAAGCAGAAAGTAAAAGTAACTGGTTCACAAGTACTTATGTCTGATTTTTACATAACACCAATCCTGGACATTTTTTTCTCATAAAACTGGAGTTCTAAAAGTAATATATCAGAACATTATTTATGTAATTATGTAAGTAATAGGTTTTTGTTATTTTCCAATTATTCCCCCTTTTTAAAATAAATTTTGAGTAGGGATTGGGCAGTTTTATATAATAGAATGTTGGGACTAAACAGTGTCTAGTGGAAGCTCTGAAGACTTGCAGAATATTTTGAGGGGAAGCTGTAGGTGGGAACTGTGGAAGACAAAAGAACTCTTAGTAAGATTAGTATGTTGCAAAATTTCTCATTTAATAAATTTAAGAATAGCATTAATATGTTTTAAAGGAGTTCAGAGGGTATCCATACCTGTGTAAAGAGAGGTGAACAATCAGAGAGAGGCAGAATGAGAGAGATGGAGGGTAAGTGAGAAAGCAAGCTGCCAGGTCTGGGACTCAAACTGAGATCGGCCATGTGGGAGTCCAATGTCCCTAACCACCACGCCACCTGTTGGCTGCTTGCTTTAAAATATCTTGTCTTTAATATGCTTACTCCTTTTTATTCCTAATACTTCTGTGGATTATGTGACCTCTAAAGTGTAGTAACAAATGTCCCACTGAATTTCAGTAATCTGGTTCTAAAAATCATAAATTCTGCAGGAAAAATAATAGCGAATTTTTTTTTTAATTTAAAATGAGAAAATAAAATTGCATTACACTTTTACTCCAAATCAGTAAAATGTAAATAAAACAGTATAATGCCTTCATATAAATAACAGGCTCAAGTTATTTATATGATATAAAACACTCAAAACAGTCTTCTAATCTGTAGACAGTGCTTTGATTCATATGGGTTCAACCACGGTGAAGTCAATCCAGTTGATATTTATAGTGCTTTGCAAAATTTCAAACATTTGATTGTGAAGTTCTAATTATTGTAATTTAAGATTGCTCTCCCATTCCCCAAAATGTTAAAAAGTTTGAGTTCCTGAACTCAGATGTATTAGTTTTTGTTGTGTAACACATTTTAAACAAAATCGGCTTTAAAAAGAACCATTTAATTTGATTCTGTTTCTGTGGATCAGCATTTGGGCTGACTCACTTGGGAAGTTCTTATGCTAGTGTTGCCTGGATACATAAAAGGGGATTTAGTCACCTAGTGTCTTAACTGAGTCTGGTTGGTTTACGATAGTTTCATTCAAATGTCCTGTGGTTTATACTGTTGACTATGCCCTATGCCTCCAAGGGATAGCTCTAGACTTTTTCACAATATGACCGTGTTCAGAAAAGCAAGCACCAGTTGGCCAATGCTTTGGGGAACCATTGCTGCAATCTTGTACCACAGAAAAAAACTACAGTATGTACATTTTTTTTACCCTGTATAATTGTAGGTGAAAAATGGTGAGTTGTGATGTATATGCTTTCCACGAAATTTAAATATATGAAAGAAGAGGTATTGCAGTGGAAATACTCATGGGTGCTTGTTTAGTATCCTGTTTATAGGAAAATACTTAATACAAACCAAATAGTTAACATTTCTGTAATGTTAATTTTTAGTAAATGTATTTCTTTCTTTTGACAACATTAATAGTTGCTAAATCGGTTTATAATAATGTATGTTTTCATTAACCCAATAATTATATGACCAATCTATATCAATTCATGTAATTGCATCTTCTGTGGATCTTTCTTGTCACATATTGAGGAGTAAAGGACTTTTCTCCCATAGGGACTTTTTTTGTTCTTTTCCAGATCATGTGTAGAGAGTTTTGAGCAGAAAAATACAGGACCAAGCTATGCCATTTCTCTCATGACTTCACTCCATTCACCTTCTCTCCCAGCTATCTTTCCAGAGCCTTGCATGTGTTTCCAAGAGCAAGAGAAAATGGATAAATGTTTGGTGAGTTGTTTGTTGATTCCTCACTTTTGTTTTACATTGTATTTTATGAGCTTTATAGGGTCCATGAACTAAAATGGAAAAGCAGAAATAAGTAAAACTGAGCATCAGGGAAATACACATAAGTAAGATAAAGTTGGTATGCAGATAGAGACAGATTATAGGGCCTTCAAATTGTCCTAAGTTGAGTATAAATTTGTCTCTGATGTTTCTGATGCTTATCAAAAAGACAGGCCCATCTGTTCCATGATTGGAGTAGAACCTGAGAAGACAGCATGCTAAAAATCCCATGAGCCATGAGACTATCTGGCCTCAAATGCTGAAACATCTTCATTGGTCACATACATGTTGTAATAGAAAGTTTTTCACTAAAAAAATAAAAATCCAGGAAATAACACTAAGCATTCAGCAATCGAAATGGTTACCTAGTGCTCAAGTAAAAGTTGCACAATAACATTTTTCTGGTGTTACTAAAATAGTGTGGTCCTAGACAACTATTAGAAGGCTGTACCTGATTCACAGATAAAATCTGGAATGTCTGGAGGATAGAGGATAACCACAGGTACTTAAGTAACTATTAAGTAACTATTCATGCATTTCCCTCAGCTTCTGTATAAATGCAGCTTAAACAGAACTTTTCCAAGTTATAATTTCTGGCAAATATTCTTACTGCCTGTAACATTTTAATCCACTCAGTGTAGTCTTAGGTCAGTTCTTCAAAAAGTTCTCTAATAATCTAACTCCTATGACTATTCCCTAGTCTTTTCCTTAGTTGAATCTTCTGCCATGTTTGAAACTACCCTACATGGTTTTCTGGAAATCCTCTGATAATATCTTTTGATTCCTTGAATTCTTCTGCTCTTAACCATATTCCTCCAAATATTTCATCCTGAACTGAACCCTTTATTATTTTTTTTCTTTTTATGAATCAGGCAGTTTATTAACCCAGCATCATCTGTCCTAATGCTTCTTGTTGGCAGCTGCCACATGTCTGGCAGTTCTGTCCAGATCTCTCTGTCCCTGAGGTGTCAGTTTGCAGCTCTCATTTTGATCTTTTCCCACCATTTTTAGCCCCTCCAGGGCTTGAAGGACCCGGAGACCACACTCTTGGAGCCTCGGCTGATGTGACTAGGCATGACATTTGTTTCTCTGCTGTCCCTGTAGATCTTGGTCATGGAGCCAACCCCAGCACCGCCCTAGAGATACAGGTGCCATGCTGTGAAAGCAACTTGTGTGTAGAACCAGTTTTCATCATAGGGAGCCAGTTCCTTATGCTTGGCCAGCTTGACAGAATCCACCCATTCAGGGACTTTCAGCTTTCCGGACTTTCTGAGAACGTTGCCAGAGCTCTGACGAACTCCTGCTGGTTCACGTCTTTTACAGTAACTCCAGGCAACATGTGGCCTCCACGCTGCTCCCAGGTAGCATGGTGGTTAAGGTGCTGGACTCCCACATGGCTAACTACAGTTCAAATCCTGGACCTGGAGCCTTGCTTTCTGAACCCCTTCTTATTCTGCAGTTCTCCCAACTGATGTGATCCTCTGTGGTCTGCACTTCTGTGTCTCTACAGCTTGTACTTTTTTCCAGCCTTGACATCAGAGATCTAACTCCCTGTTGAGTGCTTCCTTCTGACTATCATAAAGCACCTCAGGCTCAAAATTCAAAATGAAAAGCACATCCTCCTCTCTTTCCTTACATCTTAGTAACTTTGTCCACTAAAATGGGATATTTTCCCTGAACTCCTTCTCTCTCAGGTTTAGTCTCATCTAATGTCAGCTCCTGCTACTTTTGTTTTTTGTTTTGTTTTATTTTAGTACCTGTAAACAAGAGATGGAGCTGTTGGTGCTTACAAACACAGTAGTTTGTTACACCGGAAATGCCATTCTTGGCAACACCTGGAGTGCGCTCAATGATGAGATTCAGTCCCTCTTGAAGTGCGCATCTGTCCACCACACATGGTAGCACTCAGGAATTAATGAATTATGTTTAAACAGGGGTCAGTGAAAACATATGCAAAGAATAACAACCAGCTTAGAGTTTTATCATTTGTACTTTTGTGTAAATTTATGTCAGTGATTCGATCTATAGATTATTTCTTTTTTAAAGAATTATTTAATTTTATTTATCATTTTTATTTTTAAAAATTTGCTGCAGGGTATGCACACTTACCAGAAAAGACAGAGAGAGGGAAAGTGAGAAAGCAAGCCGCCACGTCTGGGACCCTAACCACAGTTGGCCATTGTGGGAGTCTAATGCCTTAACCACCACACCACTTACTGGCCCTCTATCTATAGCTTTTTATGTATAATTGTTAGCTGATAATTCAAAAATACCATTAGGTAACACTTTCGGTATTCTTCCCAGATGACCCCTGAGTTGATGAGTTAAATACCCTTTTAATTTCCATGATAGGGCACACAGTAGTCATCTGAATTTGGAATTGTCTTTTTGAGGAGTTTTTTTTTTTTTTTTTTTTTTAAATTTCTGATTCAGTCACCTTAAGTAATTACAGTTCTGTTTAACTGTTCTATTTTTCATGATTTAATATTGTAGCTCATCTGAAATTTATGTTTCACCTAGGTTGTCCAATTTTGAGCATACAGTTGTTCCTTCTTTTTCATAATCATTTTTATTTCTGTGACATCAGTTATATTGTCACCTCTTTCATTTATGCTTTTAGTATTTGAGTCTTTTCTTTTCTCTCATTAATCTAGCAGAGACTTTTTAAAGTCTATTGATCTTCTAAGAAACCAACTCAGTATGATCAGTTTTTTTCTTTTTCTTTTTAAAAGACTTATTTATTTTATGTATTTATTCTTTTATTTTAATTTGACCAGAGAGAGAGGGAAATTGAAAAAGCAAGCCACCAGGTCTGGGATTTGAACCATGGTTGGCCATGTGGGAGTGTCCAGCACCCTAACCGCCACGCCACCTGCTGACTCCCAGGTTTTTTCTTTATGTCTTAAACTCTTATTTATTACTTCTCTATATTATTTTTTCTGCTTGGTTTCTTTTCTTTCTTTCTTTTTTTTTTTTTTTTAAGGAAGCAACGATTAGGTTTATTTGCATGTGCCAGGTAACATCCTATGTGCATTGCTACAAAAATTGTGTTATCACTTTAATGTGGAATTCTTAGGAAATGCTGGCTTGGTCAGCTTTAGAAATTGAATGCCTTGAATGGTTGGATGTCACAAAGAGCAAAATTCTAAGAAACTGTGGAGATCTGCTCTTGTGTTCTTTACTAGTTCCCGATCTTTGACTTCCAAGTTCTGGCCCTTTCAAACCTATTTTTGGCATTTCTGAAATCAAGAATAGCCTGAGAAATCTCTTCATTGGTGTTCATCACAAACGGATCATATTGGACAACTGGTTCTCTTAATGGCTCTCCAGCAATTAAGACAAAGTGGCTTCTCTCAGGATCCTTGTTCTCCACCTGGACACTGTCACCCTCCCCGAGCACTGCAGTGTGATGAGGTTCTATTTTCTGTTGTGCAGCATCAGGCCCAATATACACGTCTCCAGATATGGTATAAATAAAGCTTGTCCACCCTTTAGGAATGGATTGACAATGCTTTGCTCCTTGATCCAATTTGAAGTCTAGATATAAGGTTGGTGTGGAGTGTAAACCTTGGACTTTATTCCCAGGGCTTCTCCCGAAATGACAGCAACTGTCACACCATCCTTACTGGGCTTAGGGATTTCCTCACTTTTCAGTTCCTGGTACTGAGGTTCTACCATCTTCTCTGAGCTCCTCATTAACCCATAGTTGTAGGCCATGGGCGGGTTCCTCTGTACAAGGCATTTCGGCGTGCAGAATGCCCCTGCCTGCTGTCATCCACTGCAGGTCTCCTGGGTTCAGTTTACCAACAGAAGTCTCATGGGCCATGCTGCCCCCTTCCAGGAGGTAAGACACTGTTTCAAAACCTCAATGTGGGTGGTCAGGAAATCCACCTGGTCTACTTCCTTTAAATTCATCAAACAGTAAAAATGGATCCAGATTTTTTAACTCAGGTCTCCTAATACTCCTGTGGACCCGTGCGCCAACCCCTTCCGACTGTTCCCGGCTGAGCACTGAGAGAGTAACCCTCTTGGAGGACCCCATGTTGAAGTCTAAAGAGAGAGTATTCCGAGGCTGAGGCGGCGGCCGCTGCAGCAGCACCTGGAGCTTCTGCGTCGGCGGAGGACGCGGGAGCCGGCCCTGAGTGCGAGGGAGGCCGGTTATGACCACGCCAATCCAGTCGCCTCACCGTGACTCAGCACTTCGCAGCCAGCTTCAGGGAGGCGCGGCTTGGTTTCTCATTAGCATCTTTTTTTCCTAGTTTCTTGAGCTGTCAAGTTAGGTAATTGATGTGACATCTTAGTTCTTTTTTAATGTAGTCATCTTCAACGATAAGTTTTCCTCTTAGCACTGATTTTGCTAAATGTTCAAAGTATCTTGCCATAAGGGAAATGCACATTAAAACCACAATGAGAGGGAACCAGCAGTTAATGTAATGGCTATGTCGCTGGACTCCCACGTAGTCGACCGCTTCGTGTCCCGGACCCGGTGGCTTAAAACTCATGCCGGGCGTGTGTGCCTGCGTGCCCAAGATCCCGAGAGGAGAATGGAGGAGAAGGGATTGTGGCGTGACCATTCCCCCTGGGGGGTGATTTCTCGCTTTCTGTCTCTATGTCTCTCTCTGTCTGTCTGGCGAGCGCATGGGCCCTATAGTGAAAAACCTCTCCAAAAAAAAAAACACAATGAGATACCATTTAATCCCAGTTAGAATGATTGGGATTAAAAAAAAATAAAGAACAATGAGTGCTGGAGAGGCTGTGCTGAAAACCCCTTTTACACTGTTAGGGGCAATGCAAATTAGTTCAGTTTGTATGGAAAACAAATAGAACTTCCATATGACCCAGTTATCCCACTTCTTGATATTTACCCAGTAGACAGGAAAAAATTCAGTCAGGAAGACACTTGCACATCCATGTTTATTGCAGCATTATTCATAATTGTTTAAACATGAAACCAACCTACTTGTCCAAAAACTGATCATTGGATTGAAAAACTACAGCACTTGTATACAATGGGATATTAAACAGCTATAAGAAGCAATGGAATCCTATAGTTTGACTCATATAGGACTTAATGTTGAATGAAGTGATCCAGATTTCAAAAGATAAACATTGTATATTCCCACTCAATTTGTATTGAGTAATTATGGCAGAGATGAAAGATCTAAAAATGTTATGGTGGAAAGAATGGGTGTGGATGCTAGAGACTATAAGGGGGGAAAGCTGTTGGTAGAGAGTGGGTAGTGGAGAGTGAGTGTGAGGTGCAAGGGGAGGAAACATTTTACAGATGGAAAAATGTTAAAAGAAAAAAACGAAATGTCTAAAGAAAGTACTTAGAAAGTATAGTGGTGCTTTGATAGTTGGTTTTGGCCTTTGCTTTTTTTGGGGGTGTGTGTGTCATAAAAACAAGAATGGTTTATTTGAAGGATGGAAGGAATTAAAATATTCACTTTTTAAAAGACATTCTCTACTTTGCCCTTATTTTCCACTTTATACTCTTTATTCCCAGTACAATTTTTCTTTGCTTGCTTGGGCGTGTGTGCCTGCGTGCCCAAGATCCCGAGAGGAGAATGGAGGAGAAGGGATTGTGGCGTGACCATTCCCCCTGGGGGGTGATTTCTCGCTTTCTGTCTCTATGTCTCTCTCTGTCTGTCTGGCGAGCGCATGGGCCCTATAGTGAAAAACCTCTCCAAAAAAAAAAACACAATGAGATACCATTTAATCCCAGTTAGAATGATTGGGATTAAAAAAAAATAAAGAACAATGAGTGCTGGAGAGGCTGTGCTGAAAACCCCTTTTACACTGTTAGGGGCAATGCAAATTAGTTCAGTTTGTATGGAAAACAAATAGAACTTCCATATGACCCAGTTATCCCACTTCTTGATATTTACCCAGTAGACAGGAAAAAATTCAGTCAGGAAGACACTTGCACATCCATGTTTATTGCAGCATTATTCATAATTGTTTAAACATGAAACCAACCTACTTGTCCAAAAACTGATCATTGGATTGAAAAACTACAGCACTTGTATACAATGGGATATTAAACAGCTATAAGAAGCAATGGAATCCTATAGTTTGACTCATATAGGACTTAATGTTGAATGAAGTGATCCAGATTTCAAAAGATAAACATTGTATATTCCCACTCAATTTGTATTGAGTAATTATGGCAGAGATGAAAGATCTAAAAATGTTATGGTGGAAAGAATGGGTGTGGATGCTAGAGACTATAAGGGGGGAAAGCTGTTGGTAGAGAGTGGGTAGTGGAGAGTGAGTGTGAGGTGCAAGGGGAGGAAACATTTTACAGATGGAAAAATGTTAAAAGAAAAAAACGAAATGTCTAAAGAAAGTACTTAGAAAGTATAGTGGTGCTTTGATAGTTGGTTTTGGCCTTTGCTTTTTTTGGGGGTGTGTGTGTCATAAAAACAAGAATGGTTTATTTGAAGGATGGAAGGAATTAAAATATTCACTTTTTAAAAGACATTCTCTACTTTGCCCTTATTTTCCACTTTATACTCTTTATTCCCAGTACAATTTTTCTTTGCTTGCTTTCTTTTCAAAAAATAAATAAATAAACTTGAGAAAAAATTTCAAGGCATATTTTGGTATATTTTGGTTTGGAGAATATGGTCATATCAGTTGTGTTGGCACCAATTTAGAATTAAAGATAAATGTATATTATGAAATGAAAATGTACTAAGTTAGACTTGCCAGAATCTATATTCTGTTGATTATTTTAATTTTGTACATTTTTTTTTCTGTGAAATTTGCTCTTTATTTTGGAATCAGAAGGACCACACACACATCCCTCCCTTGGTGGGGTTGGAGCACTACAACATGAACTTTGGACTCGACCGTGATCCCTCTCCAAAGGCAACTGGCACAGATAGGAATCCAGGTTCAGGAGTCAGAAACAAATATGCAAATGAGGTCTGTGTAATAAGCTTATCTTCCCATGTAGGAGCCTTCTGACTCAGTCCTCATGGGGTGGTCTTTGCCATGGAGGAAGAACAATTTCAAGAGAAGAGGTTTTGGACTGTAGAATTTCCAGTCTCTGAGGAGTTGGGCTTATATAGTTTTTTTTTAAAAATTGAGGTATGATAGACATAAAGATTTGAACATATTTAATATATCAATTTGTATTGAGTGAGTATGGCAGAGGTTGTATGTCTATACATATATATATAAGTATGGTCTATACTTATCCCCAAACATAATCCCCAAACAAGTATAGACCCATGGAACTATTGTCACAAACAATTCTATAAACATAACCATCACCTTGAAATGTTTTCTTTCTCCCCCTTTTTTGTGATAAAACCATTTCACATAAGATCTGTTGTCTTAACAAATTCTTAATCATATAATACATTGTTGTTAACCACATGCAATGTATCCTGTAGAGTAAATATCCAGGATGTATTCATATTATTACATAATTGAAACTGAACCCTCTGACCAACATCTCGATTCCCCTCTCCCACAGTCTCTGGAACCACCAGTGTTCTCTATATTTATGTAAGTTTGACAGTTTTAGATTCCTGATAAAAGTAGGATTATGTGGTACTTCTTTCAAGTTTGGCTTATTTTACTTAGCATAATGTCCTGTTATGGATTCATGCCTTTCTTGCTTTCTTTTTTTTTTTTTAGAATTATTTTATTTAACTACTTATTTATTTACTTGTTTACTTACTTACTTAATTTTGACCAGGGACGGACACAGAGAGAGAGAAAGTGAGAAATTAAGCCGCCAGGTTCAAGACTTGAACCATAGTTGGCTATGTGGGAGTCCAGTGCCCTTAACAACCATGCCACCTGCAGGCCTCTCATTCCTTTATTTCTGGTTAGAAGTTAGCCATCATTTCTAAGTGGTTGAACAATACCAACTCATGTGCTATTTTCCTGTCTGCTTCCAAGATTCTTTATCTTTGTATGTTAGCAATTCAGTGATATGTGTGTAAAATTTTTTTTCTTTGTATCTACTCTGATTAAGGTTCAGTGCACCTTGTAACTCTGCAAATTACTATCTTTTGCTAAATTCCAGAAGATGTCAGCCATTGTCTTAAATGTTTTTTTATATTAAATTCTTTCTCTCTGCTTATTTTAGAATTCCAAATATGTTATTATTTAGTCAGCTTGCTATGCATTCCCAGAAGTTTCATGCTCTATTCTAGTTTTAATTTTTTCCCTATTTTGTAAAGATTTGCAAATTTTATTAATCCATTGTTAAAAAGATTGACTCTCTTAGGTTCATTTCCAGTATTTTGTTAAGCTTATCCAGTGAGTGTTTCATTTCAGTTACTATATTTTAAAATGCTTGTCTTTACATTTGACTTTTTTAATGTCTTTTTTTAAACAAATTGTCTTTATCTATAATACATTTTTGTATCTTTTTATTTGTTTTAATTACCAGAGGGCACATGCACTCACTGGAAAGAGACAAGTGACAGGGGGCAGCAGTTGGCATGGTGGTTGAAGCGCTGGATTCCCACATAGCTGACCATGGTTAGAGTCCCAGACATGGTCACTTACTATCTGACTTTTCCTTTCTCTGTCTCTCTGCTTCTCTCTGATGAATCAAAATAATCATAATAATAAATTAAATAACTTTTTTTTTTTCTTAAATGAGGCGGGGAAGAAGCACCCTCCAGTGGGGTGTGGTCATGCTGTGGTTCCTTCTCCATTTCTCTCTCCTCTTAGCATTTTGACCATGCACACATATGCACTGGATGTGTTTTTCAAGACACTGGGGATGGGATTCAAACTGGTTGGCCATGTAGTATCTGGCTCCCTTAACCACTACACCATGGGCTTGGTACACATTATTATCTTATTTTAAGTTAAAACATATTTATAAATGACTTAAACTTGCCAGTCAATAGTAGCATTTGGGTCAAACTTGTCAGCTAATAGCATTTGGAGGATCAGTTTCAAATGACTTTTTCACATTTTCCTGTTTTTTCATATGGATAGTGACTTGAATTGTATCCTGGATACTGTGTGTCATATCTTATAGGTATGGAGATTCTGTTATACTCTCCTGATGTGTAGTTTTTTGTCCCACAAGGCACTTAGCTTATGTGTTTGGACTCATAGCTCTAACTCCCTGTGGTGGTCAGTAGCTAAAATCTCCAATCATTTCTGTCAGCTTACATGGGCCATTTTTGTATTTGTCCTTCTGTGGTCTATAGGTAGTTTAACAGCCAATAATTTTGGTGGGTTTTCTATGAAAATTTGAGGACTTGAAATACTTTGACTTATCTTGTAGGAACATTCTCCTAACCTTCTGATTATTTTGCCAGCTCTGAATTGTACCCTCTGATACCTCTAACCAGTAAAGCTGTAGTTTTCAACATTTTGATCTCTGCAAATAGAGTGCACACTAATAAAATGCCACAAATTTACAAAGCAGTTTCTTCTTTAATAATTGACTCAGTCCAGTTTCTGCCTTCTTTGGGTTATACTTCAGTTCTGATGCTTATGTCATAAATACTGTCCTAGTTTATAGTTGTTTTCCGCAGAGCGTTAGTCCAACCACTTACTTTGCCATCCTTGCTATTTTAGGTTATTAATATTTTAAAATCTGTCTTTTCTATTGAAGCTGAACTACCTTCATCATAGCTTAATTTTTATCTACTCCAGATTATGGTCTCAGATTTATTATGTCTCCTAATATTTTACTGCCCCCATCAACTCTTCCTCTCATAGTAATAACTCAGACAAATAGAAATTGACAAATGGTGTTCTCTGAGCCACATTTGTCATACTAAGTGCTTTTCTCTGGCCTGTGAGCTTATTAACTTTTTTTATGGTTGCTTTATGACTGATAATATTTACTTTTAATTTATACTGTATACGCCAGTGATATTATGCACTTCATATAAAACTTCACTTTAACATAAGAAACTTTAAACAGTATACAATCATGTACTGTTTAACAAAGTTTCAGTCAGTGATATACTGCATATATGATAGTAGTCCAAAAGATTATAATAAGCTATACTGTGTAGCCTGGGTGTGTAATAGGTTCTGCCCACCTAAATTTGTTTAAGTACATGCTATAGTGCTCTCCCAGTGATGAAATTGCCTAACAACAAATTTCTCAAACTATCCATCATCAAACAACACATGATTGTACTTCATTTCTCTTCTATCCTGAGGAAGTTAAACCTTCCATGCATAGCCCTGGGTTCTATACCCAAGTTGTTCCCTAGACCATTGCTCTCTGAGGTTTCTGCCCTCTGGGTTGTCCTCCCTTTTCTTGTTATCCCTCTTGGTCTCTTTTGATTAAGATTCCTCAAAGTATGCCCTTCTCAAGAGCTGAGCATCTCATTTTGTATGCCTCTAGTTCAGAGCCTCATACTGCCTCTTTAAGTCTTAAACCGTCAGAATTTGTAAGTTAGTTTTATTGCTGTTTGATAAAATTGGTTTCTCTTAAAATTTTAGGTGGATTTATATCTTTATAATTCCTGTTATCTGTCAGTTTTTTGAGACATAGTTTAGAGTCTAGTGCCTTTTGATTTTTAATGTTTGTTATGGACAATCCCCAAACACTTTTGACACCAAATGTGTAGGTTTTTCCTTACAAAGCAACTTTCTAGTTTTCTGCAGATGCTAACTGGGTGTCATACAGTTCAGTTCAGCTCTCATACTGCCTGGAGTTACCACAAACCCCACAGGTTAAGGGCTCGGTCCCACAAGCCTACCTCTAGGTTTTGTTTTTTTTTTTAGAGATTTTCACTGTAGGGCGCGTGCGCTCGCCAGACAGACAGAGAGAGACATAGAGACAGAAAGTGAGAAATCACCCCCCAGGGGGGATGGTCATGCCGCAATCCCTTCTCCTCCATTCTCCTCTCGGGATCTTGGGCACGCACGCACACGCGCCCAGCGTGAGTTTTAAGCCACCGGGTCCGGGACACGAACCGCGGTCGACTACGTGGGAGTCCAGTAACATAGCCATTACGCTAACTGCTGGTTCCCCCTACCTCTAGTTTTTGACACCAGTAATAAGTAGTAGATCTCAAGGTAATCCACACTGCTCTAAAACTTTGATATAAATTGGAGGTTCCCATGACCACCTCCCATGTTCACTTTTTAGAATGGCTCACAGAGCTCAGGAAGACACTTCACTTACTTTTGCCTTATTACCAGTTTACTATAAAGGGTACAGTGCAGGAATAGCCAAACTGAAGAGACATATTGAATAAGATGGTGGGTGGGTGGGAAGGATCAGAGCTTCCATGTTTTCTGTCTGTTTTACTCTTTCTCATTGTTTTTACCAGTCCAAAAGCTCCCTGAACTTTATCCTTTGGGGTGTTTAGAGTGGTTTCCTTATATAGGCATGAATATTTAAACTATTGTCTATGATTGAACTCAACCTCCAGTGCTACAGGATGTTGCCACTCAGGTGTGCAGTCTTCCATTGTATATTAGGTTCCAAAAGCAGTGGTGACCTCATTGATATTTGGCCTCCTCTTTTGAGTCAACTGATACAATTTTTTAAAAGAGATTTATTATTTATTTATCTATTTATTTGTTATGATTTTCAAGTAAACAGGTCTGGGTCTCAAACTATGGTGACTTGTGAAGAAATCCAGCACCCTAACCACCATGCCTGCTGGCCCCTAAATTTATATAGTTTAATTTATTATAATTACTGTTTTGTAATTTGTTCACCAGAGGGAGAAAGTAAGCTGCCAGGTCCAGGACTCAAACCACAGTTAGCAAAGTGGGCATCTAGAGCCTTAACTACCATACCCCCTGAAAGCCCAAGTCAACTGGTATGGTTGACCTGAAATATACAGCATTATCTTTTTTTTTTTTTTTGGAGAGGTTTTTGCTATAGGGCACGTGCACTCGCCAGACAGAGACAGAAAGCGAGAAATCACCCCCCGGGGGGGAAGGCCGCGCCACAGTCCCTTCTCCATTCTCCTCTTGGGATCTTGGGCATGCATGCACACGCGCCTGGTGTGAGTTTAAGCCACCAGGTCCGGGACTTGAACCGCAGTCGACTACGTGGGAGTCCAGCGACATAGCCATTACGCTAACTGCTGGTCCCCAGCATTATCTTTTGTTCTGAGTCTTTCAAGGTGTTAATATTGGATTTCTCTCATTACATATTCCATTTTTCATTCTTTTACCTTCAGCAGTAATTTCTTTTTCTCTCTCTACGTACAAACTTTTTTTAAAGAATTATTTTATTTAACTTTATTTATTTTATTTTGACCAGAAAGGGGGAGAGAGGGAGAGAGAGAGTGAGAACGCAAGCTGCCAGGTCTGGGACTTGAACCATGGTCAGCCACATGGGAGTCCAGTGCCCTTTAGCCACCAAGCCACCTGCCAGCCCCTCTCCACTTACATACTCTTACCTTTGGAAGCAACATTAAGTTTGACCACTGAGTGTGTCTAGATTGTAGGCAGTCATACTAGCCAAGTACCCATTTTAGTTAACTCCCATTCATGTAAGTCAGGGCTATGTAGGTACAGAACAGGTGGGCTGTTTTAATTACCAGCTATTAATAGCTGCATTTACTGTTAACTCCAGCTTTGCCAAATGTGATGGGGACTCATTTTACTCCATTGTGTCTGTAGGAATTATGACACAAAGGCTTAAACATATAGTTAAGTTTCTTGGTTTGGAATTATCCTTGTATGTGGCACTTGTAGTTGTACTCTTGGTCTTCTGACCACTGTGTCAAGTATAAAGAATAAAGTTGAGGTGATGTGGGAGAATAAAAAGAAATATACCACATCTTTCCATAACTCATCTTTCTCACATCCTCATGGAAAACGAATCTATCAGGTAGGGATCCTCCTTTAGTCCTGCTAGTATTTAATATTGAGTATGAGCACATACTTGTAAAGAGATTTGCCATGATTTGAATGTTTGTCCCTTCCCAAACTCAGCTGTTGGAAACGTATGGCCTAGTGCAACAGCATTAGATCAATTCTAAGGAAACTGTTTAGGTCATGAGGGCGTCACTCTCATGGGTGAATTAATATTATTATCTTGGGATGGGTTAGTTATTATTGTAGTGGATACCTGACAAAAAGGTCCCCTTTCTATCTTGCTCACTTGTGCCTTTTCTTGCTCTTGAAAGCTCTCATGATGGGATGCCTTCTACCATGTTATGTGCAGCAAGGAGGTCCTCATGATATGTGACCCTTCAATCTTGGACTTATAGAACTGTGAGCCAAATAAATGTCTGTTTATTTATAAATTTATAAATTATTCAGTCTCTAGAATTCTGTTATAGAAGCACAAAACTTACTAAGTGTACAACTCAGCTCTTATATTCCTCCCTTCCCCATTTAAGGCAACCCATGCTTCATTTGCTGATTCCAGGCCTTAAAGTGCCTAAATCCAGTCCAGTAGAATTGCTATTCTCTAATAAGTGATCTGTATTTATTTCCTAGTGATCTGTGGATCCCATATCAACCTAAACATGCTCTTCCACTCTGTAACATTCAAACTCAAAGGCACTGCCACTAAATTAACTAACTCTCATCATCCATCTTAGTCAAAGTTCTTCAGCAAGCTGATGATGCTGATCTATAATAGAACATGAAGTAACTTCTTTATGTTGTACCCTCTGGTTTTATTAGTTGCTTGGTTTTGTCCTACCCTCAACCATAGACTACTTTTATGGTGACTTGAGGACTTAACAGGTACTCTTTCTTATTCCTGCATAACATTTCCTTTTTATGGCTAGTAGCAGAATCTCAGAATAACTGTGAACTGAGTTCTTATAGCATCAGGGTTCAACTCAACACTCTTCCCTTACTTTCATTTTAGCTATTACAGTTAACTGTAACTGAGGGATTATATGTTTGCCTTTTTCTCATTAGTTTGCATTTTCTTGTGAACCATCTCTCCAAAAACTGAATCCACCTCCAAATTCCAATGGTAACTTTTATGTTTAGTAAAAGCACAGCTTTGTTCCATACCATAGACAACCACACGGCCACCTAGCAGTCAGAGACCTGTTATCCCCTGCACTTTTATATTTTTTTCTTCTCAAAATATGTTTTAATGAGTAAGGGTCTGTCTAGCAAATCGGACTTCTGAAAATATGAAATACACTTTATTTTTCACACTCACACCACACATAACACTTTTATAATCACTTCTTAAAACACTTTTCCCCCCTACACATCAAGCTGTTCAACAGTGGATACCAACCAACTGTCCTGTAATTTAGTTTGGACTTTCTCTCCCTAGAGTTAGCATCAGATCTCAGAAATTAAGGGCTCAATCCAAGACTGCTTCCACTTCATATGCCAATTGCAAGTTAGGAACTTTGATATTTTTTTTTTCCTGGAGAGGTTTTTGCATAGGGCACATGCACTCACTGGAAAGACAGAGAGAGACAGAGAGATAGAAAGCAAGAAATCACCCTCCAGGGGGGATGGCCACGCTGGAATCCCTTCTCCATTCTCCTCTCAGGATCTTGGGCACGCACGCACATGTGCGCTGCGTGAATTTAAGCCACTGGGTCTGGGACTCGAACTGCGATCGACTACGTGGGAGTCCAGCGACATAGCCATTACGCTAACTGCTGGTCCCAGGAACTTTGATTTTTTTTTTTTACTAGGGCGGGCGGGGAGAGATTTTCACTATAGGGTGCGTGCGCTCGCCAGACAGAGAGAGACATAGAGACAGAAAGCAAGAAATCACCCCCCAGGGAGGATGGTCACGCTGCAATCCCTTCTCCTCCATTCTCCTCTTGGGATCTTGGGCACGCACGCATACGCGCCCGGCGTGAGTTTTAAGCCACCGGGTCCGGGACGCGAACTGCAGTCAACTACGTGGGAGTCCAGCGACATAGCTATTACGCTAACTGCTGGTCCCAGGAACTTTGATATTTTTGATCAACCAGCTATAAATTAGGACTTCCCACAACCCTCTTCTCAGTTTTAATAATTTTCTAGCATAATTCACAGAACTCAATGAATTACTTAATGCTTACCAGTTTATTACGGAATACAACTAGGACAGCCAGAAGACATAAGGCAGAATATGTGAACTGAGAAATGTAAGACCTTCCCTATCTAGGTGAGCCACCTTCCTGGTAACTCCAAATGTTCAGCTACCTATATGCTTATTAAATCTCATTGTTCAAGAGTTTTTATAGAAAGTTAATTTCTACACTTCCCCCAACTCCTGGAGATTGACTGTATTCTCTCTTTTTCTTTGTTGCCTGATAGTATGTTTATGGGTTTTATTGATCTTTTTAAGGAACCAGCTTTTTTCATCATTGAATTTATTGATTTTGTTTCCAATTTTATTTCTGCTCTAATGCTTATTTTTTCTTCTTTAACTCACCTTTTGAGTTTACACTTCCTTTTATACTTTGTTAAGGTGGAAATTTATTGATTTTAGATCCTTCTGTTTTTCAAATATATGTATTTCATGCCATCAGTTTCTCTGTAAGCTTTGCTTTAGCTGGATCTCACAAAGTTTGATGAGATGGGGTTTTATAGTCTATTTTTAAATTCTTTAGCTTTCTCCTTTGACTTGTGCTTTATTTAGATGTATGTTATTTAAGCTCTGTGTATTTGAAGACTTTTGCGTTACTGATGGCTAGTTTACTTCTACTGTGGTCTGAGAACAGACATTTTATAATTTATATTCTTTTAAATTTGTTAAGGTATGTTTTCTGTTTTGAGAGCATACTTTTTCATTGTTCCATATGAGCTTGAGAAAAATGTAATCTGTTGTTGGAAGTAGTTTGTAGATGTCAATTATATGCAGTTGGTTGATCCTTGTTCAGTTGAATTGTGCCATTACTGATTTTATGCCTATTGGATCTGTTAATCTTTGAGTTATGTTGCATTCTACGCCTATTATAATGGATCCATCTTTTTCTTCTTGCAGTTCTATTAGTTTTTGCCTCACATAGCTTGAAAGTGTTGGGCACATAAAATGTTAAGGATTGTTGGGGCCGGGAGGTGGCATAGTTGAAGGACCCTGGACTCCCACATGGCTGACTGCAGTTCAAGTTCTGGACTGGCTGTCTTGTTTTCTCACTTTTTCTTTCTCTCTCATGCTCTATCCCTCTCTAGTCAAGTAAAGTAAATAAATAAATGTAACAGTAACAATTCTTTTTTTTTTTTTTTAAAGTTGAGTGTTATATATTCTTGGGGAATTGACCACTATGTCATTTCATTATGTAATGCCTTTCTTTCTTTTTAATATTTAAATAATTTTTTAAAAATTGTATGTATTTATTTACTTATTATTACTATTATTAATTTGACCAGAAAGAGAGGAAAGGTGTGAAAGAAAGCCAAGTCCAGGACTCATACTGCAGTCAGCTATGTGGGAGTCCAGTGCCTCAACCACTGTACCATCTGCCAGCCTTGTGCCCTTATGGATTTTGATAGCTGTCCTTGCTTGGAAGCCTGCTCTCTCTGAAATCAATATATTTATTCCTTCTTTCTTTTGATTCATGTTGCCATACTGGGTTTTTGGAAAAATCATTATGCACTTTTTACTAGGAAAATATAAATCATGATTTTTCTGACAACCCAGTATTTTTTTCCCATCCATTTACTTTTTATTTTTTTGAAGGGGTTTTTGCTATAGGGCACATGTGCTTGCCAGAAAGATGAGAGACAGAAAGCATGAAATCACTCCCCGGGGGCATGGCCACGCCACAATCCCTTCTCCATTCTCCTCTCAGGATCTTGGGCATGCACGCACACACGTCCAGCATGAGTTTAAGCCACCGGGTCCAGGAATCAAACTGCAGTCAGCTACATGGGAGTCCAGCTACATAGCAACTGTTGGTCCCATCTATCTGTTTACTTTTTAAATTCATATATCTGTTGATGTTTAAAGCGGGTTTCCTGTAGACAGTATATAGTTGGGTGTTGATTTGTTTTTGTATACTATCTAGTTTGTCCACTAGACCCCTAAGGATATTATTATTATTTTTTTTTAATTTTCTGTCTGATTGTTCCCACATCCTTTCCATGCTTGATTATTATGCTTCCTCTGGGACTTCAGATTGTTTTTGTCTTTTAGTATACCTTGTAATTTTTTCCTCAAAGTGTGACATAATGTATCAAGTAAACAGAAGTCTTATAAATATGCACTTAATAGTGTAGTAAGGAATGGGGGAGGGTAAGGAGACTGAGTAATTCATAAACATTAGACATTGTTGAAAAATGTGGAGTCTCAAAAGTCTGAGATCAAGGTGTAGGCGACTTCAGTATCTATTGAAGAGCTACTTGTAGATAGCACCTACTATGTATCTTCATATGTTGGAAGGAATAAAGAATCTTCATTGGGCTTCTTTTATAAGGGCTATAATCCCATTCATGAGGGCTACTCTTTTGTGACCTAATTACCTTACAAAGACCACTCCCCCCACACACTTCTTATTACTATTGCACTGGTGATTAGGGTTTAGCATAGGAATTTTGGGGGGGATACAAAATAGCAGAAGTGTTCTTTTGAGGGGCATGCCGGTGGCGTGGTGTTTAAGAGTGCTGGACTTCCACATGTTTGACCATGGTTCGAGTCCTGTACCTGGCAGCTTGCTTTCTCTCTCCTTCTGTCCCTCTCTGGTCAAATTAAAAAACAAACAAACATTAAAACAAACAAATCATAGAAGTTAAATTCTTTTTTATTTTTTTTTAAAGAAGTCTTCTGTTGGGACCAGCAGTTAGCGTAATGGGCTATGTCTCTGGACTCCCATGTAGTCGACCGCGGTTCGAGTCCCGGACCCAGTGGCTTAAACTCACGCCAGACGTGTGTGTGTGCGTGCATGCCCAAGATCCTGAGAGGAGAATGGAGAAGAAGGGATTGCAGCATGGCCATCCCCCCCTAGGGGGGGGGATTTCTCGCTTTCTGTCTCTCTGTTTCTGTCTGGCGAGCGCACGCACACTATAGCGAAAACCTCTCAAAAAAAAAAAAAAGTGTTCTGTTGATCTATTATATTCTTTTAGTGAACCTCTGCCTTTGGGCTATGACCTTTACAAATATTTCTCAGTTTTTTCTTCTTCCCCTTTAGCTGGAACAGGATGGCTGGACTTGGCTGGTGCCGGGCATTTTTCTTCTCCCGTGTGGAAGGCTAGAATGGGCTCGATTTGGTATTTCCTTTCCCCAGGTCATTTGGACTTGATAGTACTACACCAGGTGAGGCTCTGGTTAAATAGTTTCTCCTGAGGGCAGACCTTATTAAGAATAGAGTGCTCTGTCATATTTCAAAATGCTTTGCCTTCGCCCTCTCTGGAAAGACAAAGAGCTTGATTGAGCTGCTGATGGTAAATCTCACCAGATTATAGAGGCCTCCCTACAACAGGGTCCCCTGGGGTTTTTAACTGGGTTTTTAACTCAGTTGTCCACAATGAGTATCCAGCAATTCATCAGTTATAATTTAGAATTTTCTACTTCAGCACTGGTTCCCATAAAGGTTTCTTTTTCTTTTTATCTTAAAAAATTATTTAATTTTATTTATCATTACTATTTTAAAATTTGCTACAGGGCATGTTTGACCATCTGAGAGAGAGAGAGAGAGAAAGAGGGACAGAGAGGGTGGGGGTAAAGCAAGCCACCAGGTCTAGGTCTGAGTGGCTCCAGCCGAAGTCCAGCACTTCAACCACCATGGCACTTGCTGGTCCTCCCATTAAAGGTTTCTACTAGTGAGTAAAGACCATGACTCCTGTACTCAGCTGTCTCTGCAGTGTTAATGGGCAACCGTTTGTCTTGTATCTTCCCTTCCCTTTTAGATCCAAGATGATTTGTTGATTTTTCAATCTCTTTAGCTTTTTATTTGTTATTAGGATGGAAGTGATGACTTCCAAACTTTTTACACATGGAACTGAAAACTTGAGTGGTATTTTTCTAAAGTACCTTCTCAAGTTCCACATGGATAATCAAATTTTTTCCACAGAATTGTGAAGATGATTAATTATATTAGTATACTTCTTAATATTTAGCTTTCTTTTATTTGTTGAATAAACTTGGAAAATTTCATCTTAGACTTGTGTTTTATTTCTTCCATCAGTAAATGTTAGAGTTTTTTTTGAGATTTAACACGTTCATTTTTTTCCTTCTTCAGTCTTTTAGGTTCTATTCAGTCCTTTTTATTCCCTTTGAGATTTCAGACACCACTGAAATTTTACTTTCCAAATCTTCATCTTCAGTAGAACTCTCTACTGAACTCTGAAATCATATATCTTACTGCCAGTTGGACATGCTACATATTTGACCATGGATATTTAAAATGTGACATGCTCAATTCTATGTCACTTCTGCCCATTCATCCATTTTCAAAATTCCATTTTATAGCACCAGTATCTAAATAGCTATGATCATGCAAATCACTTGCAAGTAGAACTCTCTTATCTGCACAGCAATTGAGTACCACATTCCGTTCCTGTTTTTCTTTTCTTACTTCCCTATTCTATATTCCTCTGCTTGGTGTCCTCACATGTATGATCATGTCTCACTCTGGTTTCTTCCCCTCTAACTCTACTTCCTCATTCTCTTCTTAGGGGGTAAATGTTAATATACAGATCTGGTTATGTAACTTACTTGTTCTTACAAGATTTCATTGTTCCCACCCTGCGGTTTGGGAAGTGACAGTGTTTATTCTTTGGCATATAACAAAATTTGGGGATTCCTTTGTATATATTTTTAATTTTTAAGTAAATAAAAAGTGACAAGTATGTAACAGTTATTGTTATGAAAATTAGATCCAATACCAGAGTACAGAATTACCCCATAGTACATTGCTTTCATACATTGTATTAGTCTCTCATCTCAGCCCAAGATTTTTCACCTGAACTTGGTTCTATGTGAAGTTCCATTAACAGAAAGTGTTTTTTTGTATCTTGCCTTCTGCTGTTGTGTAATATTTATAAAAACACCTTAAACCTTCTCCACATTGAAAAACTAAAACCTCATTTTTTTTTTTTAGTGAAGTGAAATTTCAGAATACAAAATAGAGCTACAGTTTTCTTTTATTTAAGCTCCAATGTTCATTGAACTTGTGTCTAAATTAGTTCATCTTGCATATTATTCCAGGTATGATTTTTATGCTTATGTATTAATATTAGATCATAAGTTTTTTTAGAAGAACAAGATTTTTTTATACTTTATCCCTACCAACAAGGACAGTCCTAGATCTATAAGGTCAACTTTATAATAATGTTTTCAGTAATTAGTAAGTTACACTGTCACGGTATTTCTACTACAGTTTTTCTTCTGTCATCTACAGTACAAAGCAATCTGCATCTCGTATAAAATGCATATGATACATGCACACACATACAGATCAACTCCTGGATTCCTGTTCTTGCAACCTGGGGCTGATGAGTTGGGGAGAAATGTGTTATTACAGGGTTTGGTGTCATTTGAGGACGTGGCTGTGAACTTTTCCTGGGAGGAGTGGCAGGACCTGGATGATGCTCAAAGGACCTTGTACAAAGATGTGATGCTGGAGACCTACAGCTGCCTGGTGTCCTTGGGTGAGCAAAACTCAGTAATTCACAGGAGCAATGTTTTCTTCTTTGTTGGCTACTATAAAAGCAATTTATAAGGCCTAGTGTTATTTGGGTGTAAAGTTCTAGTCTGTGAAGAGTTTGTCACCATTATTTTCTATTATTAGGGCACTGCATTACCAAACCTGAGGTGATCTTCAAGTTGGAGCAAGGAGCAGAACCATGGATGGTAGAACACTCAAAGCATAACCTTCCAGGTTAGCACATACTGGACAGGAAGCCTGGAAGGGTAAAGTCCAGCAGATGTTCGCACTGTTATTTAGCTGTGCTCACTAATTTTTCTCCACATCCCAGACTTGAGGACAGGTCTGCTTGCATCAGTCATGTGCATTATATAGTCCTGAAGGAGAGATTTCATGCATATGCCCCTGCCTTTTATTTTGCTGTTTTCTCCTATATACCCAAAATTTAATTCCTGTCTTCCTCTGAGTTATTTTTCTTTGCTGTTCACTTTTTTTACATTCTCAATTCTCTTCCTTTACTCTCCTGGATTTTTTTTTTTCAGACATTTATTCGTACATTAATTATTTTACTACATTTTAATCAAGTAGGTTTTAAGCACTGGTAATTTCATAGTTGGACTTATAACAATAGTGATAAAAATAATGTTTCTCTTGGGGCCAGCATAGCAGGTGGCAGTGGTTAAGGCACTGGATTCCCAAATGACTGACTGTGGTTCAAGTCCTGGATCCAGCAGCTTAACACTCACACTAGGCGCATGTGCATGTGTGCCCAAAATCACGAGGCGAGAATGGAGGAGAGGGGATTTCATTGTAGCCATTCCCCTGAAGAGTGATTTTTCACTTTCTTTCTCTCTATCTCTGGTCTTGGCAAGCACATGCACCCTATAGCAAAAATCTCTCTAAATAAAACAATGTTCCTTGTTCATAAGGTTTGCTATGATGATGCAGAAGGAAGAAATAAAATATATTAGGTAAAAACCAGGAGGAATATTTAAAGAGAGAGGAAAATATGAGTGTTACCTTGGCATCACTACAGGTTCACTTACTCCTTTCAGAATTTGACATATAATACATAGGTTATTGTAAAGTTCAGAGTAAAGAGTGGACATCATGATGGAGATACCAATTTAGGAAATGGTAATTTAAAGCTAGCATTTAAAATCATTTTGAGGGATCAGCTCTGTGGCTTAGCAGAGCATGTGCCCAAGATTTGACAGGCTGGAGGAAAGGAGGAGGAGAATTGTGTTGTGATCAGACCCTTGGAGGGTGCTCATTCTCTCTCATTCTCACTCTTGTGTGCATGTATAGATGCTCTATTGTGAATAAAGCAAAACATTATTTTAAGATTATTTTCTCGGGAACCAGCAGTTAGCATAATGGCTATGTCGCTGGACTCCCACATAGTCAACCGCGGTTCGCATCCCGCGTCCCGGACCCAGTGGCTTAAAACTCACGCCGGGCACGTGTGCGTGCATGCCCAAGATCCCAAGAGGAGAATGGAGGAGAAGGGATTGCGGCGTGACCATCCCCCCGGGGGGTGATTTCTCGCTTTCTGTCCCTATGTCTCTGTTTGGCGAGCTCACGCGCCCTATAGCAAAAACCTCTCCAAAAAAAAAAAGATTATTTTCTCATGGAGGTCTCCCAGGGAGTTGATAAATGCCCAGAATCATGTCTTTTATACTACTGCATCAGAAATCATGAAGCTGAAGAGAACTTAGGTTAAGTGCATGGAAGGTCCTGTGCTTGGTGGAAAAACGGAAAGATTCTGGATCTAAGGGCAAAAACACAAGGGTTTCATACTGAAAGATTCAAATATCTATTTGCATGTAGCATTTGAACTTAGCACTTTTTCCTTCTGTTGTTTGAAACAAAGCAAAGAGAAATATGTAGGAGACTGCATTTTTTTTTTTTTTTTTTTTACAAAAAGAGCCTGTGTGCCAGAGACTGGAGATAGTGTCAGGGCTGCTGACCTCAGAAACCAGTTATACACTTTTAAAAGATGATTTGCAGAACGTGGCTTTGTAGAACAACAGTTAGGTGTTGCTCACGATGGTAGACTGGAACCTCCTGTACCTGTTACAGTTCTGAGTAGTACAGGAATCTGTAAATTATTAATTTATCCTAACTTCTTGTCTAGCTTGAAAAAGAGATTTTTGTATTTGGGGAACCTCCCGCCTCCCAGATGCCTATAGCTGTTTCCTTGGAAACAGTTAATACCAAACAAACATAGCTGTAATAGTCTCTCCTAAGCTGTATTTCTGCTTAGGTAATCAGACGCATACTCATCTTCTGCACCCGCAGTTATCTAACCCAGAAAAACCTTGATATCTTCAAAACAGATTGATGAGGAAAATATTAACACAAGACACCAACAGCTGTTATAAGAATAAAATAGAGGCAGTTCAGTGACCAGCAGTTAGTGTAATGGCTGTGTCACTGATCTCCCATGTAGCCAACCACAGTTCGAGCCCCAGACCCGTTGCTTAAAACTCATACCAGGTGCATGTGATGTGTGCCCAAGATCCCAAGAGGAGAATAGAGGAGAAGGGATTGTGGCATGGCCATTCCCCTGGGGGGTGATTTGTCACTTTCTGTCTCTCTGTCTCTCTCTTTCTGGCGAGCACATGCACCCTATAGCAAAAACCTCTCCAAAGGAAAAAAAATGGAATAAAATAGAGAAAAGTAACAGGGAAAGCAAATGGTTTGTGATAAGCAGTTGGAAACTATGATGTGGCATGGGTAAATATTTTTGCCATAGGGCGGGCACCACCACGCCCTGCATGGGTAAATATTTTTGAAGAAAAGAAAAACATAGAATGCATAATAGTGTACAACTTACCATTCAAAACCTTAATGCAATTTATTGTTAAATCAGTAGAAAGAAAAAACATAATAGTTGGTCAATATCAATTACTGTTTGTTTTTTGTTTTGTTTTTAACATGGATAAGCAGATATTCCTTTACCTTTACATAAGCATTCCATAGGAATTGCTTGTGTTTGGTTCATGAATATGGATATTCTTTTTTCATTTCAGATGTCCAGTTAGATGATGATGTAATTGAGAGGAGCCAGGAAATTCACTGTAGACATTTGTGGCAAGTTGTAATCAACAACAGCAACACAACAACTAAGGAGAGAGTTGAATTAGAAACACCATTTAATTTCAGCTCAAATCATATTTCAAAACTGATTATAAGCAATGGGAATTATTCAGAAATGAGGCCTGAAGATGTTAGTTTTTATCAGAACATACTTTTTCCCCGTAATGATGAGGAAATGCATGCTGGAGAGAAGCATAATGACCATACCATAACTGGGAAATCCCTTAGACATTATGAACATCTTAGTGGACATCACAAGATTCAAACTGGGCTACACCATTTTGAATATGGTGGACAAAGGAAAGTGTTCAGTATGGATTCAGTATTAACAAATGAGGTTCATAGGAGAGAGCCCTGTAAATATATTGAATATGAGAAAGCC
Organism: Tupaia belangeri chinensis; assembly: GCF_000334495.1. Classification (NCBI taxonomy): domain Eukaryota; kingdom Metazoa; phylum Chordata; class Mammalia; order Scandentia; family Tupaiidae; genus Tupaia; species Tupaia belangeri. The sequence continues at coordinate 47,486 of NW_006203440.1, forward strand.
TGTCATATGTCAGCTTTCATTGCCCAAGAAACAACTCATGTACAAAGGAAATACTTTGAATGTAATGTGTGTGGGAAAACATTCTATAAACAGTATAAACTCACTAAACATCAGATAATACACACAGGAGAGAAACCCTACAAGTGTGGTGAATGTGAGAAGTCCTTCATTATGAAATCATATCTTACAAATCATCAGAGAACACATACATGGGAAAAGCCCTATGGATGTAAGGAATGTGAGAAATCCTTCTGTCAAAAGTCAGGCCTTATTATGCATCAGAGAATCCACACAGGAGAAAAGCCCTATGGATGTATCGAGTGTGGAAAAACCTTTTGCCAGAAGTCACACCTCAGGAGGCATCAGAGAACTCACACAGGTGAGAAACCCTATGAATGTAAAGAATGTAGGAAAGCTTTCACCTGTAAGTCAGCACTCATTGTACATCAGAGAAGTCATACAGGAGAGAAACCCTATGAATGTAAAGAATGTAGGAAAACTTTTAACAAGAAATCAGCTCTCACTGGTCATCAAAGAACTCACACAGGGGAAAAACCCTATGAATGTAAAGAATGTAGGAAAACTTTCTCCCGTAGATCAGCTCTCAGTGTACATCAGAGAACTCATACAGGGGAAAAACCTTTTGAGTGTAATGAATGTGGGAAAACCTTTTTCCAGAAGTCATACCTCAGCAGTCATCAGAGAACTCACACAGGTGAGAAACCATATGAATGTAAAGAATGTAGGAAAACATTCTACCATAAGTCAGCCCTCACTGTTCACCAGAGAACTCACACTGGGGAAAAACCTTATGGATGTAACGAATGTGGAAAAGCCTTTTGCAAGAAGTCAAATCTCAATGAACATCAGAGAACTCATACTGGGGTAAAACCCTATGAATGTAAAGAATGTAGGAAAACTTTCTCCCATAAGTCAGCTCTCACTGTACATCAGAGAACTCACACAGGAGAAAAACCCTATGAATGTAGTGAATGTGGAAAAACATTTCATCGGAAATCAAACCTTAGAAATCACCAGAAAACTCACAAGGTGAGTAACCATACAAAAAATGTAGGGAAACTTTCTTCCATAAGTTAATATTCACTGTACATAACAGAATTTAACATGGGGGGGGATGCATTATGAATATAATGAATGTGGAAAGTCCTTTTACATAAGTTATACCTCAGTAGGCATCAAGGAACTGACACAATGAAGTAATCTTATATGGCAGAGACTGGCTGGGTATCCTCCAAAACCCACTTTACTCTATGCACATGTGGCCTTCATTTCTGTACCTCTTTATTATGTGTGGTACCTTCTAACTGAACTCTGCAGTAGTATATGGATGCAAGTGATGATCATTACTTCCAGACCTGGCCCACATGACACTTTTATATATATATTTTCCCCCCCTACTTTCTGATGTCCTTTTGTACTGAAATACAGATGATCCCCCCTCCCCCACCGCAGGATGGCCCAGGGAGCTGTGGTTTGGTGAAAGTCATTGAGATTTAAGATAAAAGGAATTGATTGCAGAAATCAGAATTATTCTTACCTCTGTCCTCAAAGTCTCCATTTGTAGTTTACATCAATGAAAAATAAATACCTACTATGTTGAGGCATTGTGTGTTTGATCTGTTTGTATTACAACATAAACAGCCCACTGTAGCTAATTCACTTTATGAACATTTTGAGAGAAGTCACCAGTGTGTATTTCAAACAATTGAAATGCGAAAAATACTTGTACTTCCACCTTTTATCTCCAAGTTTGTGGGGAAAATAAGTAAAATGTAGAGAAACTAGGCAGCAAGTTGGAAATGTTATATTAGACAGGGATGTTTCATTGAACACTGAATTAAATAAATCTTTGTGTAAATACTTTTGGCAAACCTTTAATTAAAACTTCCTATTTTAATATATATCACAACTTATAATGCTAGAAAGACTCGGTTACATAATGTGAATGTAAAATTTCAGGTAAAAATGTTAAAATGTATTAATATAGATATTTGACTACTTACTAGTAGTTAAATATGAGTGTTTATGTTGCCGGCCAGGGGACGTTCGACTATGCCTAGGGATACTTTGGATCGTCATAAGTGGAGGGTGGAAGTTGCTATTAGCATCAATTATAATTGGTAGAAGCTAGGAATGCTGCTAATCAGCCAGTAGTATACTGAACAGCCACTTCAAGTACAGTTTATGCATATGAGTATTCTTTGTTAATCTAATTTTTCTCACTGGAATCTAGCATAAATGAGTAGAAAATAGGTACACTTGGTGTAATGTTGTGACCTAAATTGGAGTTTCCACATTGGGTGCCTGTTTGTGTATTGTTAAATACAGGCATACCTGAGAGAGATGATGTGTTAGGTTACAGATCACTGCAATAAAGCAAATATCACAATACAGGTAGTCATTCAACTTTAGGTTTCCTAGTGCATATGAAAATTATGTTTACATATTACTGTATTAAGCATGAAATAACATTGAGTTTTTAAAAATGTATATACCTTAATTTAAAAACATTGCATGGTGAGCCAGCAAGTAGTTCCTACATGGTCAACTGTGTGGTTCGAGTTTGAGACCCAGCAGCTTCAGAAATAGCAGATGAATGTGTATACATGCCCAAAGTCTTTCTGAGCAAATGGAGGAGAAGGGATTGCAGCATGGCCATCCCTCTCATGTGCTATCTTATTTTCCCTCTTTTTCTATCAAGTGCACATGCCTTGTAGTAGATGGAAAACACACACACACAACAACTTCATGGCTAAAACTTGCTAAGATCACCATGGCCCTCTCTGAGTCATAATCTTTTTTTCATAAAGGGTCTTACCTTGATGTTAACTGCTGGCTGATGAGGGAGGTGGTTGCTGAAAGTTGGGATGACTGCATACATTAGTCTTTCCTAAACGAAATCATGGTCCTGTGTAATTGCAGAGCTGAAATTTCTGAAAACCAAACCCAGATTTTCTTGACGTAACTGTCTGACCAACACAAATAGGATTCCCAGCCCTGGGAAGTCTGCTAAAATGAAAGCATTGCATAGCAAGAAATGGATTCTGATCATTGGAAAGGGGATATATGGACACATCTTTTTTGAGAGAGATTTTTTCACTATAGGGAGCATGCGCTCGCTAGACATACAGAGACATAGAGACAGAAAGCGAGAAATCACCTCCCAGGGGGGATGGTCACGCCGCAATCCCTTCTCCATTCCCCTCTTGTGATCTTGGGCATGCACGCACATGCGCCTGGTATGAGTTTTAAGCCACCGGGTCCGGGACGCGAACCGCGGTCGACTATGTGGGAGTCCAGCAACATAGCCATTACGCTAACTGCTGGTTCCCTATGGACACATCTTGATGTGAGGGGACATTCGACTCCTATATTCTCCTGAGACATCTTTGTTAGTAGTTATTCTTGTCTAAGGTTAGTCTTGCTTTGCTCAAGGAACAAGTAATGGCCTCCCCAAAGCAATTGCTTTGGAAGGCACTACTAATTTTCTTTAGGAACTATCCCATACCATACTTCTTGTTCTCAGTTCCTGCAGGTCCTGAAGTATGATGTACAGAGTGTTACATAAAGGTATGCTATAGTCCAGAAGAACTGCAGTTTTCCCAGATTTTAATGGGAGAAGTCAGGGATATGTGTAGATGGATAATAAGGATATACTACAATGACAAAAGGAACAAGTTTATGTCTGCCCATTTATCAATATAGGTTAACTAATGAAAGATTCTGAATTCAATGTTGTATAAACGGGTGCCAAAATGTGTCCTATAATTGCATTTATAATGCCAGAATTATCTTAGTATGCTGTAGTCGAAGGTATCTAAAGTCTTAGGGAGACTGGAATGTTACAGGAATTAACCATGGATTAACTCACCCCATTTGACTATAATTACAAAAATAAATTTGTGAAGGGAGCTTCAGCATTTTTGAAGAGTCCTGTGCTTGTTCTCTTTAGGTGAGAAGTTACAGTGGAAGCTGCTGACGTTGAACTATAATTCTTAAATGCACTGTGTATGGATCATTGATGTCAGGATAGCAGATACCAAGTGGTCAGGTGTAATCACCAAAGACAAGGTTAGGGTGTGGTTACCATAACAGCAGAATCACCAATAATCAGGACAGTTTTAAATCATACTTATATATTATGTTGACTAGTTGATCACTGTGTTTCTAGAGAATAAATTCAGCCTCATTCTATGGGAATACATAAATATTCTATGCCAATGAGACCAGCAGTTGGAGTAATGGCTACATTGCTGAACTCCCATGTAGTCAACCATGGTTCGAGTCCTGGACCTGGTGGCTTAAACTCATGTTGGTGTGTGTGTCCAAGATCCTGAGAGGAGAATGGAGGAGAAGAGATTGTGGTGTGGCCATCCCCCCTGAGGGGTGATTTCTCTTTCTGTCCCTCTGTCTCTTTCTGGTGAGCATATGTGCCCCATAGCAGAGACCCTCCACCCACCCCCCCCAAAAAAAGAAGTCATAACCAAGTAAACAGAAGTTAAACTTTTATCACCTAAACAGTGTCATTCCTCAAACAATCTCAGACATGAACTACGTTATCCCTTGTAAGGAGAGACTAATCCCCTTAATAAGGGCCCAACTATATTGCTAAGATCTTCAAATTATTAAACAGCCAACTTCCCCTTGAGGAACTTATATTTTATTTTTTATAATATGCTGTAGGGCATATGTGCTCACCAGTGAGAGAGAGAGAGGAAGAGAGGAAAAGTGACAAAGCAATCTCCAGGGACGATTGCCACACTGCAGTCACTTCTCCATTCTCCTCAGGATTTGAAACATGCACACACATCTGGCATGTTTATCAAGCTGCCAGGTCCAGGACTTGAACCGTACATTTGGCCACATGGGATCCAGCTGTCTTCAGCATGCCACTGGCTAGCCCACTTTTTTCTCTACCCTAGGATGGTTGTGTGTTGGGGAAAAGGAATATAATCAGATTTTTAATTTTTGAGATATTAACTTAGAGAAGAACTTGAAAAAACATGCATACTTATACCATATAAATTGTCATTTCATTCAGGATACTCAATGAAATTTTCAGGTATCACTTATTTAGTAATCACACAAATGACACAGTCCTTGGAACTGAAATTGCCATTTACTTTTTTTTTTTTTAGGGGTTTTTGCTGTAGGTGCGTACGCTCGCCAGAGACAGACAGACAGCGAGAAATCACCCCCAGGGGGGATAACTATGCCTCAATCACTTCTCCATTCTCTCAGGATCTCGGGCACGCACGCACAGGCGCCCGGCGTGAGTTTTAAGCTACTGGGTCCGAGACTCAAACCACGGTTGACTACATGGGAATCCAGCATCATAGCCATTACGCTAACTGCTGGTCCCTGAAATTGCCATTTAAAAAACAACTTTTTATATGTGTGTGGGCGAGAACACTTGGAATAGGACCTTAACACTACAATCCTTCCTCAGCCAGCCTGGATCATGGGCACACATACCCAATGTATTCACAGAGGTCTCGTAATTCACATTGTAACCTTACCATGTGTGTCTGCCTTGAACTGTGTTTTACCACTGACAAGTATTTGTGAAAAGACTGAAGCAAAAAAATAGAAATCCTAACGTAGTTATAAGTTCATAAAAAGCCTCGTTATTCAGGTACAGGACTCAACTGTTCTCATTTTCCAAATAAACTATTACCCAACATTTTTTATAACCCCAAATGTATATTAATGTACCTACTCTTGGCACATAGAACACCATCATATATTCCCCTCACCTCTAAATGCATACTAAACTCAAAACACTAAATAAAAAATCTCATATGTGACCAAATCAAGTACCATGCACAAACACTACATTCTTAAAAGAACACACTCGGGTCAGGCAAGTGGTGTGGCAGTTAGAAGTGCTGGACTCCCACATGGCCAACTATAGTTTGAGTCTCAGACCTGGTGGCTTTCTTCACTTTTTCCCTCTCTCTCTGTCTCTCCTTGGTCAAGTTCAAAAATAATGAGAATGATAAAATTAAATAAAAATAATTGTTAAAAAAAATACACACGTACATAACACCACAAAATCTGTTAAATGAAAATGAATACCACACCTCAAAGCTTATGTAATTTTCAGTACACTAGTCTCAAGAACACACCATGAGATCTCAGCATTTCTATAAGATACCTACAACACTTAAGACCACCAGAAGACATGGAGAAAGATAAATACCATCGTCTGTATCTCCCAAATGATTCAGTCACTAAGTGGATTGACATGTATCTCATATTGCCAAAACTCAAGCATCCTATGTTATTTCTTTCAAGAAATTACTCTAAAAATGCACACAAAAAACCCCAACACTCTCCAATATTCCTACAGTGAAGACTCTCACCCCAAAGTCCAGTGTAAACATCTGCAAAGTGAATAGTAGAGCACATCCTGATAGATGGATCCTCTGAATGCCTGGACTACTCCATTGCAAAACAGTAATGCCATACGTGACCTCCACTCTGTAATGCAGGTCTACAAGTGTACAGAGTCAAACCTGACTTCTTGGTTTCCTTATGCTGTAGTGTGTGTAGGGAGAGGGTGCCTGTTACCTTCTGCCCATGTGTGTCCTTGAACTGAAATACCCAGAGAATTCTGTTACCTGCTGGTACCTCTGTCCTTCCACCCTGTAAGAGGTAGTTTGCTAATGTCCATGACTACCCAAGGTGAATATTCCCAGCTGAATTGCTCAGCAAGTAATGTTCCTATTTATGATTTTTTTCTCACCTATATCTATATTTGATAGTGGATCAGGTGGGCATTGGAAGACAATTTTTTTTTTGGTCAAATTCAGATTCTCAAAGGAATTTCCACTGGTTTAAGATGATTTATTCATTATTTCATATGCATGCTCTCCTTGGGACCTTCCTGGGTGACACCCATCTCCATGTCCTCAAGAGCAATAACAAAATTTTCTATCTACGGTCTCCTACCATCTGTTTCCAGTTCATTCTTTTAGATGAAAAGGACAAATGACAAGCCCCATGCCCAGGAGCAGCCCACTTTCTGATGGAACATTGAATCTAAACACACCCTAAAAGGCACAGCCAGTGGGTGGGGTTGGGGACAGAAGAACATAAGGTGTTAGGACAAGGACAATGAATCCCTCAGTGTGGATGGTAATGAGCCTCCCTGAGTCTATGAAGAGGCTTAACAAGCAGCAGGGCCAGGCCCAGGAGGATGAAACGAGGAGAGAGCTCAGGAGAGGACTGGGGGTTGCAGAATCCCAGTCCCTGAGGACATGTGACAATCCTGCACTGCTTTTGAGGAATGAGAATCCATCCCGCTGAGTCAGGAGTGAGGAGCAAGTCAGTGAAAAGAGCAAAGGCAGAAAAACTAGGTGGAGACCAGGCTCAAAGCAATCCTACCTGGAAGAGGATGGGACCCTGGGTCTGGCAGTGGAATGACTGATCTGGGAGTATCCAATCGAACAGGGTGCTGGTATTGTGACATCCACAGTGAAACTCAACTCCGGACATGATGACAGGGACATGGAACTCAGCGTGAACTAGAAATACGGAGGCTGCAGAAGAAAGAACTTTGAATATCAATTTCTAGACACAAGAAAACTGATTATGGATGGAGTTGTACCTAGAAGGAGGGCAAAGCCCTTAGGGCCTTAGCAGGTGTGTCTGTTCTTCAGTCTATTGAAACATTATGGTCCACACTAGTGTACTGAGTCTGGTGAAGCCCGGATGCTTCACCTACTGTGAGTTAAAGGTGTCACAGACTTGGAGCTGCATGTCCTGCAAGTCCAGCAGGCATAGGTGCACCCTGGACACTCAGGGACCTCAGTGAAGGTGAATGTGGGCTGCAGTTTTATGAGGAAGCTATTAAAATGTGGACTAGAATATGAATAAATATGCTCAGCTTGCCCCAAATGTGAAATTACACAGATGACCATAGAATGTAGTTTCCATTTTTATACATAAATCATGAGGGAAGCAGGGACACAAAAAGGGCTCAACTACTTGTACTTCATGGGGTCAGGGCTTGTGCAGGAAGGGAGGAGGCCTAGGGCATTGCCTTAAAAGAGACAAAATATCCATATGTAAATAATCCAGAGCCTCAACTACCACACCACCTACTGATCTGCACCAATCCTTTTTTCTTTCTTTCTTTTTTTAATTAAGGGCACATAATAGTACATAATTTTAGGGGTACAATATGATTTTAAAATACAACACAATGTGTAAATGATGTGGGATAATTAGTCCACTTATGATCACAACCATGTGTTACTGTGTTGGGCACTTTCACAATCCTCCCTTTCAGTTTCTTTGAGATACGCAGCAAGTTGTTGCCATTTTTATCACCATATTGTATTTTATAACACTAGAAATTGTTTCTCCCATCTGCAATTTTATTTCTGTTAATCAACATTCTTCTGTTCCTCCCCTGCCTGACCCCACCATCCTTCCCAGCCTCTATTAGTCATTCATCTATCTACTTCTAGGAGGCCATTTTTTCAATTTCCATAAATGAGGGAGAACATGTGGCTTTTCTCTTTCTGTGCCTAGCATGTTTCACTTAGCAATGTCCTTCAGGACCAACCACTTAATGTCAAATTACAGGATTTCATCCTTATTGATAGCTGAATAGTATTCCATTGTGTATACATACCACATTTTTGTTAATTCATCAGCTGATAGATGCTTAGGTTGTTTCTATATCTTGGCTATTGTGAATGGTGCTGCAGGAAACATTGAGGTGTACAGATCTTAGTGACATAAAATGATTTACTTTGGATATATTCTTATTAGTAGGATTGCTAGATCATACAGAAACAATTTTTTTTTTTGAGGATCCACCATACTGTTTTCCATAATGGCTGTACTAATCTACATTTCCACTCAATCTAAAGAGTACCCCTTGAGCCAGCCAGGTGATATTGTGGTTAAGATAGCTAGATCTCACATGGCCAAATGTGCAGTTGAAGTCCTGGACCCAACAACTTGAGGGACATGCTGGGCATGCATGCCCAAAATCCCAAGAGGAGAATGGAGAAGGGATTGCAGTGTGGTCATACCCCATAGGGGATTCTTCCTCTTGCCCTTCCCTCCATGAGCGCATGCACCTGATAGCAAACAAATATTGTTTAAATAAGAGTGTCCCTTTCTCCATATCCTCACTAGCATTATTTTTTTCTTTTTTGATAGTAATCATCCTAACTGGGATGAGATAGCTCGTTGTGGTTTTGATTTGTATTTCCTTAACGATTAGTGACATTAAACATTTTTTCATGTTTTGTTGTCATTTGTATGTCTTCTTTTGAGAACTGATTATTCTGGTCATTTGCCCATTTCAAACTTGGATTATTTGGTCTTTTATTTATTTATTTGTTTGTTTGTTTTGCTATAGGACATCTGCACTTGCCAGAGACAGAGAGAGAGAGAGAAAGTGAGAAAGCAACCTCTCTGGGATCAGGGGATGGCCATGTCACAATGCCTTCTTTCTGCTCCTGACAGAATTTTGGGTACATATGCATATGTGCCCAGCATGTTTTCAAGCTGCCAGGTCTGGGGCTCCATGCCAGAATCATGCAGCCATATGAGATCCAACTGCCTTAACCACCACACCATCTGGTGGCCCTGTTTGGTTTTGCTATTTAATTTTTTTTTGAGTTCCTGTATATTCTGGTTATTAATCCTTTGTTAGACGGATGGAATACAAATATTTTCTCCCATTCAGTGAGTTACCTCTTTCATCTTTTCATAATTTCCTTTGCTGTGCAGAATGTTTTTATTTAATATAACCCCATGTGTCTATTTTTGCTTTCATCACTTGCGCTTCTGAGATTTTATTCATGAACTTTTTGCCAGTATCAATGTCCTGGAGTATTTCCCCTGTTTTCTTCTAGTAACTTTTTGTTTTGCATTTTATGTTTAAATCTCTAATACATTTGGAGTCAATTTCTATGTATGGTGAGAGACACAGATCTAGATTCATTCCTCCACATATGCACATCTCACTTTTTTCCAGCAGTATATATTAAAGAGGTTGTCTTTCACAGAATGGATGTTACTGGTATCTATTTTTTTAAAATGGCTGTAGGTATGTAGATCTATTTCTGGATTTTCTGTTTTGTTCCATTGTGTGTGTGTGTGTGTGTGTGTGTGTGTGTGTGTGTGTGTGTTTGTCAATGCCACGCTTTTAAAAATTTATTAATTTATTCCATGAAAGAGAGATACAGCACTAATTTTTGTAAGTTGATTTTGTATCCTGCAACTTTACTAAATTTGTTTTATCAGACTCATGAGTATTTTTGTGGAATCTTTAGGGTTTTCTATATGTAAGATCAAATCATCTGCAGTCAGAGGCAACTCAGCTTCCTCATTTCCAATTCAGATGTCCTTCATTTCTCCTGACATAATGCACTGACTAGGATTTCCAGTACTGTGTTGAATAAGGGTGATAAAAGTGGATATCCTTTTCTTGTTCAGGTTCTAAGTGACTTGCAGCTTTTCCCCACTCACTATAATGTTAACTGTGGGTTTGTCATATATTGTATTGAGATACATTCCTGTTATACCAAATCTGTTGAATGTTTTTATTGGAAAGGGATGTTGTATTTTGTTGTATGCTATTTTTTTTTTACATCTATTGAGATGATTATATGGGTTTTTCCTTTGTTTTGTTGATATGGTATATCATATTAATAGATTTATGTATGTTGAACCACCCTTGCATCCCTGATATAAAATGCACTTGGTCATTGTATATAATCTTTTGATATGTGTTAGAATTGATTTGGTAGTATTTTGTTTAGTATTCTTGCATCTCTCTCTCTCTCTCTCTCTCTGTGTGTGTGTGTGTGTGTGTGTGTGTGTGTGTGTGTGTGTTTGCCTGTTTTTTTGCTTTCAGGTTAACACTGGGCTCATGAAATAAAATTGGCTAGATTCCTCCCACTTTTTTTTTTTTTGAATGGGGGGAATAGTTTGAGGAATATTAGTATTAGCTCTTCCATAAAGGTTCCGAAGAATACATCAGAGAAGCCAACTGGTCCTGGACTTTTCTTTTTTTGGGAGACCTTATTACTGATTCAATATCATTAGTTCTTACAGGTTTATTCAGGTTTTCTATTTCTTTATGGTTCAGTCTTAGTAGTTTGTATGTTTCCAGAAATGTATGCATTTTATTTATATTTTTCAGTTTCTTGGCATGTAATTGTTCATAATAGTCTCTTATTATCTTTTATATTACTGTGGTATTAGTTGTAATATTTCTTTCTTGTTTCTAATTGTATTTCCTTGGAACTTCTCTCTTTTTTTATCAGTCTAGCTAATGGTTTGTTAAGTTTATTTTATTTTATTTTTTTAAAAATCAACTCTCCAGTTCATTTATTTATTTTATTTCTCCTCTGATATTTAATATTTCTTTCTTCCTGCTACTTCTGGGAGTAGTTTGTTCTTGTTCTTCTAGTTTGTCCAAGTGGGTCATCAGATTATTTGACTTCTTTCTTTTTTTTAATTTTATTTGCTTATTTTGATGAAAGCACATATTGTAGTCCTTCTTAGAATTACTTTTTAGCATCTTTTAGGTTTTAGTATGTCATGTTTCATTTTCGTTTCCAGAGAATTTTATTTATTATTATTATTATTATTATATTTTTATTCTTTTATACATTCGATTGCTATACATCATTTGGCTTACAAAGAGAATTTACCCAACACAAAATACACCCAGACTAGTCCAGTTAGGAATGAAGGGACTTATTCAGCAAGAAGACATAACAGTTGTGAACCAAACACAGTATGATACACATTATCATCAACAGGTAATAAACCATTACTGTGTTCCACAAATGTCTTGCCTATCCCCCCCCCCATTTCCTTCCCTATACTCTTCCCTTCTCCCACCACAGAATTTTAAATTTCTATATTGATTTCTTCTTTAACCCAGCAGCCATTCAGTAGCATGTTATTGCTCTATTTCATTTCATTCATCACATTTATTTTTTAAAGAATTTAATTTTACTTATTATCATTATTTTATTTACTTTTTTTTTTTGGAGAGGTTTTTGCTATAGGGCACATGCGCTCACCAGACAGAGAGAGACAGAGAGACAGAAAGCAAGAAATCACCCCCCTGGGAGGATGGCCACGCTGCAATCCCTTCTCCTCCATTCTTCTCTTGGGATCTTGGGCACACACGCACACGCGCCCGGCATGAGTTTTAAGCCACCGGGTCCAGGACGCGAACCGTGGTCGACCACATGGGAGTCCAGCGACATAGCCATTATGCCAACTGCTGGTTCCTTTACTTATTTTTTTGAAGTTGACCAGAAAGAAGGAAAGTGAGAAGGGAAGCTGCCTGGTACAGGACTCAGACTGCAGTCAGCCATGTGGAAGCCAGCCGCCTACACCACCACACCACCTGCTGGCCCTGATTCATTGTATTTCATTTTAATGTATTTGTATGTTTTCCAATATTCCTTTTATTACTGATTTCTAGTTTTAGTTCATTGTAGTCTGTGAAAACACAATATGATTTCTATTAAAAAAATTTTTAGATCATTTTGTGGCCTTAAACGTGGTCTATCCTAGAGAATGATATATGTACTAATGAAAATAATGTATATTCTGTAATTATTGGATGGAACATTCTGTAAATGTATGTTAGGTCCATTTGGTCTGTGATGCAACTTAAGTCTGTCGTTTCTTTACTTATTTTCTGTCTAGATGATCTTTCTAATGGTGGAGGTGGGGTGTTAAAATCTTCAAGTATTGTATTGGAGTTTAAACTTTCCCTTTTAGCTCCAGTAATAATTGTTCTATATATCTACATGTTCCTATTTGGTTCACAATTGTTATGTCTTCTTGCTGAATTGGTCCCTTCATCATTATGTCAGTCTTAATCTCTTTTTACAGTTTTTTTAAAATTAAAGTCTATTTTATCTGATATCAGTATAGCTACTCCTGCTCACTTTAAGCTTCCATTTGCATTAAATATCTCTTTCCATCCTTTTACTTTCAGTCTGCCATGAGAAAAGTTTGCCATGAGACGTTTTATAGATGAAGTGAGTTTCTTATAGGTAGCATATAGTTGGGTTTTGTTTTCTTATATGAGTCTATATCTGTTCAATGGAGAGTGTAATCTATTTACATTTATGGTTATTATAAATAGATTATAACTTACTCCTGTCATGTTGTCAGGTGTTTTCTGGTGATTTTGTGTATTCTTTGCTTTTTAAATTTTCCTTTTGTTGTCCACAGTTGTGAGTTGGTGACTTCTTGTGATAGTAAGGTTAAATTCTTTTATTTTTATTCATGTATTTAATCTATCTGTGTATTTTGTACTTTCAGGTTTTTGCTTTTTAGGTTGGTAGTGGTTTTTGCCCTTATGCTCCCAAATGTCAAACTTCTTTAAGGATTTCTTATAAGGCCAGTCTACTGAAGATGAACTGTTTTTGCTAGTTTGAGAAAGACTTTATTTGAAAGGTAGATTTGTGTGGCATAGTTGACACGTTTTTTGTTTTGTTCTGTATTTTGAATATATCATCTAATTCTCTCTCAGCCTTATTTTTATTTATTTTTTCTGAGAAATCTGCTATAAGTCTGATTATTTTTATTATATGTAACTTGATGCTTTTCTCTTGCTGTTTTCAAAGTTCCCTCTTGGAAGCTTTCCAGGCTAGTGACTGATCCCTACTCCCTCCACCCATCCCACCCTCCCTGCATCCCTCATCTCCCTTACCCGCTCCCTTATCCCCATCCCAGGCCAGGTCCCTCCCTTTTCCCAGCCAGCATGTCTGTCCTGTTGGCTGCCTGTACCTGGCCCTCAAGCTAGCCTTCTGCCCACCCCATTGCATGGAGGTGCCCCAGCTGGAGCCCACGCTGACCTTGACTCTCAGTCTGGTTAGTGTGCATGGTGACACACAGTATCCAGGCCACCTCCCAGGCCTCTGACTGGTATCTCATAGCTTTCTGGGCTCCCCAGAGCACACAGCCACTTCCTCACTGGTCACCCCTACCCAGACCATGTATGATCTCACCAGGCTGGGCAGGTAGACTCCAAAGAGACAGGTGCTCTTCCAAAGCTGCAGCCTAATGACATCCCCAGCCCTAACTTGGCAGGCATCAGAATCCTACTTGTCTGAATCCTCTGAATCTTCTGAGGTCGATCTCTTTATGGATTTCCCCAGGTCTATGGAACCCCCAGATGGCAGAGCAGATGTCTGAGCAGATCATCCAGGTAGCCAGCCAGGTCATGCAAACAGAGCAGTTTGCCATGAGACACCTCCAGTCTGCTAGTGAGGTTGCTGGGTCACCACCCTGTGCTACAGAACATCACCAACTCCCAAGCACTGTTTGGCTGGCAGAAGGGCCAGGTGAGTGGGAAAACTGCCAGCTGTAAGGGGAGGACCAAGAGAATACTGGATTTGTCTTCAAGATGCTGTAGAAGTCCACACATCTCAATCCCTCCCAAGCCCTGGCAGAGTGGGCCAGCCACAGAGAAGCCTTTGCCCAGAGGCCAAGCTCAGTCACTGACGTGATGGGTCTCACTCCAAGTGGAAGATGTAAGTGGAGGAATCAAGCCCCCTGGCTCAGATTGCCTTCCCCTGACCCTGGCTAAGGGGGCTCCTGAGGAAGACGGTGGATTTGTGGACATCCTGGACAGTGACTTAAAGGATGATGACACAATGCTCCCAGGCACGGAGAACCTCATTAGTGCCCCACTGGTTAAGACCTTGGAAAAGGAGGAGCAGGACCTTGTCATGTTCAACAAGTGCCAGCAGCTCTTCTGCTCCCCGTCCAGGCCCTGTTGCATGATCCAGCCCATCCTCAGGAAGCTGGAGCAACCCCAGGATGGAGACAGGCCAGTGCAGAACAAGAGGAGAAAGAGCATGATATCCCCCAAAGAAGCTGCAGGAACCCAAGGAACCCAAAGCTCACAACTTCCACTCAAAGTCCCTGTGTCTTGATAAGATCGAGAGCATCCTTGATAGTGACTACTGTGAACTGATTGGTGATTATTCCAAGGCCTTTCTCCTGAAGACTGTGGATAAAAAACACCAACATCTCAAGTACATATCACCAGAGACAATGGTGACCTTGTTGATGGGCAAGTTTAGCAACATCGTGGAGAAGTTTGTGATTGTGGACTGCAGATACCCCTATGAGTATGAAGGTGGGCACATCAAGAATGCTGTGAACTTGCTCCTGGAACACTATGCTAAGACCTCCTGCTACAGAGACCCATCATACCCTATAGTCTAGACAAGAGAAGTCATCCTGATCTTCCACTGTGAATTCTCATCTGAGTGTAGGCCCCACATGTGCTGTTTCATCAGAGAGCGAGACTGAGTCACTAAAGATTACCCCAGCCTCTATCCTGAGATGTATATCCTCAAAGGCAAGTTACAAGTTCTTCCCACAGCACCCAAACTTCTGTGAGCCCCAGGACTACCAGCCTATGAACCTTAAAAGCCTTCAAGGACAAGTTGAAGACCTGCCTCTAGACACACACCTGGGCCAGGGAGTGGAGCCAGCAGGAACTTTGTCACTGGTTGCAGGACCACTGAGGGCAAAAACAGGCTCTGCACCTTCCTTACCTCATGGGGCTGGGCACCAGCCACCCATGGTCCTGCAGGACTGGGGGTCCTGTCCAGCAGACAGTAACCCTGGGTGTCCTGGCCATCGCCCAATTCCCCTTGTTTCATTCTAATATTCCCTATCCTAGTGTTACCCCAATTCCTATCCCCACCCCTGGAAGAGCCCAGTCTGTTGAGTGCATTTTGTTGGCTCACAGGAAGTATTTTGTGTCCAGCAGAAACCTGTTTCCATGTTGTTCTCCTGGTTTGGGTTAACTTTTTGTCTTCCTATGTCCAGGCAAGCCCCCACCCCCTGCTTTTTTTTCTAGGAGCTTTGTGTGTTTGGCAGCTGGGGGAGAGCTGCAGCCCCCAAGGGTGGGCCAGATCTGAGACCCCTGCCTGGCTTGGGAGGACACACTCTGGCCCTATGCACTTAGTTGGGCCAGGGCCACCCTTGTCCCCTGCCCTCACTCTCTTGTAGAAATCATGAGTGTGTCTGCCACGTTGCCCTTTTCTCTTTGCTTCTTTTCTGTCCCTCCATACAAGCACCTGCAGTATAAACATAAGCTCTTACTCTCTCCTGCTTCAGTGTTCCCTTCATGAATGATATGTCACCTGTCTCAGAATGCATTCTCAGCCTGTTAAGGCTCTCCCTGGACAGTTGGAGTTAGAAACTCTAGCACTGATTACCCACATGGCCCCGGCTTTTGTTGCTCCAGAAAGGGATGTTGTTATCCCTAGGGGATTCCAGGCATGAGCTACGAACCGCCCTGTGAGCCTGAGGAAGCTCAGCCCTACTGCTGTGAACTCTGGGGCCTTACTAGTCAGAACTTGCTACTGTCCTGTCACAGAAGGATGGACAGATGGGACAGATGGATGGACAGAGAGCCAGCCACAGATACACAGTGCTTTACACAAACATGTGCACACAAACTGGGTGATAACATTTTGGCACTGTGACAGCCTACAAAAGGAATATCTGTGTCTGTGTGGATAAAGATTTTTACACTTAGGGTTTGGAAGCATTCAGGGGGAAATGTCATGGAAGCAGCTAAACAATAGACCGAGTGATCTTGATTCTGGATCTCAAGGTGTCGGAAGGGCTGTGCTTGTGGCCCTGTGAGTCATCTGTTAGGGCCTTGGTTCAATAAAGCCCCAAGTAAGTTGAAAAAAAAATTCCCTCTTTACTGAACTTCTTCTACCTGGATATCCATATCTCTTCCAATATTTGGGAAGTTTTTTAGCTATTATTTTATTATATACATTTTTAGCGCCTTTGTCTCTTCTTTTCTGGAACTCTCATGGTGAGATTATTTGTTCATTTTATGATATCTCATAAATCCCATAAGTTATCTTTATTCTTTTTCATACTTTCTTCTACTTTTCCCTGATTTATTTTGGCATGGTATTCATACTGAGAAAACCGCAAGGTACACTGCAAAGATGTACTGTGACTAAATGTGTGTGTGTGTGTATAAAATGTTATATATGTAATATATTTTGAATAATGTATAATGTTTGTATATAAAAGAAAAGAGAAAGCATAAGAAGCACTAGACAAAAACCATGTGCTCAGAAATGACCCAAGAACTTAAACTTTTAACTCTGGCTTATCCTAAACTTGTTAGTGTTTTTGTCTTATTGTTTTTTGTTTTGTTCTGCTATAGAGCATGTGTACTCATGAGAGAGAGAGAGAGGGAGAGAGAGATACAGAAAGACAGTAAAAGAGAAATTTGGGGTGACATTCCCTTCTCTTCCATTTCCCTGTTATGATTTTGGGCATGCAGGCACATGAGCCTGGTGTGTTTGTCGAGCCACTGGGTACAGGACATGAACCATGCAGTCAGCCATGTAGGATCCAGTGCCTTAACCACCATGCCACCTGCTGACATCTAATTTACAATTTACATTATCTTTTTTTCAAGAATTATTTTTTATTTAATTTTATTCATTGTCATTATTTATTTATTTATTTAGAAGTTGACCAGAGACAGAGCAAGAATGTGAGAAAGCAAGCTGCTAGGTCTGGGACTTGAACCGTGCTCAGTCATGTGGGAATCCAGCCACCTTATCAACGGTGTCACCTGCCAGCCCCATCCAATTTACATTATCTTTTATTGTGTCAGATTCATATTATGAGGTTTGTTGTTGTTGTTGTTGTTTTTTAGAGAGGTTTTTGCTATAGGGTGCATGCACTCCCCAGAGAGACAGAAAGTGAGAAATCACCCCCTCGGGGGGGATGGCCATGCCACAATCTCTTCTCCTCCATTCTCCTCTTGGGATCTTGGGCACGCACACATGTGCCCCACATGAGTTTAAGTCACCAGGTTTGGGACTTGAACTACAGTTGACTACATAGGAGTCCAGAGTGACACAGCTATTATGCCAACTGCTGGTCCCCATATTATGAAGTCTTAATGGTTTTCCTATCCCTTTTATGTATTGGAAATACCCTTTGTGCTTAATATAAAATTTTACACTATTTCAATGTATACTTGATATGGATATTATCTTTTATATGAGCAGTAAAAATCTAGTTTAAATACTTACTCTATTAAAAAGCTTTCTTTTGGAGCCGGCAGGTGGCATGGTGGTTAAGGGTACTGCATTCCCACATGGTCAACTGTGGTTTGAGTCTCGAAACTGTCAGCCTGCTTTCTCACTTTCTCTCTCTCACTATGTCCCTCTCTGAGAAAATTTAAATAAATAAATAAAGCTAAATAAATAATTATTTTTTAAAAGTTTTCCTTTTTAGTTTATAGCCCCTTGTGTGATCTCTTAAGGGGCTATAAACTAAAATTTCAAACTAATTTTGTGTTCCCATTATCCTTTCTCTGCAAATGTTCAACAGAACCTATCTAATCATGAACAAGCTGTGCAGAACTATTTCTATACTGATCTATAATATTTTTCAATGCCAATAAATTAGATCTCCCTAATATCATATTTTTTCCACTGGTTTATATGCTGTTCTGAACAAGAGAAATGAAATATTTGAGATTATTGTGATTAAAACCATAAGATTTGCGGGAACCAGCAGTTAGCGTAATGGCTATGTCGCTGGACTCCCACGTAGTTGACCACGGTTCGTGTCCTGGACCCGGTGGCTTAAAACTCATGCCGGGCGCGTGTGCGTGCGTGCCCAAGATCCCGAGAGGAGAATGGAGGAGAAGGGATTGCGGCGTGACCATCCCCCTTGGGGGTGATTTCTCGCTTTCTGTCTCTATGTCTCTCTCTGTCTGTCTGGTGAGCGCACGCACCCTACAGTGAAAATCTCTCCAAAACAAACAAACAAACAAACAAACAAAAAAACATAAGATTTGCTGTTACTGAGGATTATGAAATAGGGTCTGGAGTTTTTAGAGGAAGGGGTGAGAAGGGCAATTACTGACACTATCCTATCCGTGGTCAGGTCCTGCCTGTGAGGACAGTGGTGATTATCCTGTAATGGTCTAACCTGCTGACCTTCTTTCCTTCCAAAATATGTAGGCTAAGACTCCCAAAGAGGCAGGATAGGGGATGGTCAAGATTTTCTAAAGCAATTACATACATGCCCAGCATGATTTTCAAGCCACCAGGTCCAGGACTCTGCCAAGTGGAATCCAGCTGCCTTCACCTTTATTTATTTCCCTTTTTAACATCTCTTCTTTCACTAAATTGTTTGTGCACTTTCAACCTGGTATTTGGTTGAATGTTTACAGTTATTTGAGACAGAGTGATTCTCACAAGTTTTCTTATGGTGTTTAACAATTAACTATACATGGAGACATTCCCATATTGATTACTGACTTACAGTTTTCTCCATATACAAGTAGTAATTGTATAAGCTGAGAGCTGATGTTGAAAACTTCTACATTAATTATATTACAGGGTAAGTTATCACATGCAATCTATGATATCTCTGACTAAAAGATTTACTACACAGAATTTATACACATGGCCTTTTCTTCCATATGAATTTATGTATGTCAAATGAGAAGTAAAGATAACTACAGGATCTTCCACATTGATTCCAGAGAGTATTCCTTTAATGTATGCATACTCATATGTGTTTAAAATTTACAGCTATAGTTTTAGATTCTTCTTAACTTACTACATTTTTCAATCATGTGACTTTAGGTCAGAATATATGCTGAAGTTATTATTCTCTCATGTGTGTTCTCTCATGTACTCTAAGGTTAGAAGATTGACTGAAGACTTTCCCACACAGATGACATTTGTATGGTCTCTCCCTTATGTATTCTCTCATGTTGTCTAAGGAGAGAACTGCTGAAGGCTTTCCCACAAAGATGATATTTCTATGGTTTCTCTCCAGTGTATATTCTCTCATGCAGTGTAAGACCAACAAAAGGCTTTCCCACACAGGTGACATTTGTATGGCTTTTCTCCACTGTGTGTTCTTACATGTAGTCTAAGAGAAGAAAAGTAACTGAAATCTTTCCTACACAGATGACATTTGTATTGTTTCTCTCCTTTGTGCATTCTCTCATGTCATCTAAGGGAAAAAGAGTGATTGAAGGCTTTCTCACACAGATGACATCCATGTGGCTTCTCTCCAGTGTGCATTCTCTCATGCAGTGTAAGGGAAGAATAATGACAGAAGAAGGCATTCTGACAGATGGCATTTATATGGTCTCTTTCCATTATGTATTCTCTCATGTCATCTAAGGGCAGAACTGCTGAAGGCTTTCCCACGCAGGTGACATTTGTATGGTCTCTCTCCATTATGTATTTTCTCATGTCGTCTAAGGGAAGAAGAATTGCTGAAGGCTTTCCCACACTGATGACATTTGTATGCTTTCTCTTCAGTATGTGTTCTCTCATGCAGTGTAAAGGAAGAATATTGACAGAAGGCTTTCCCACACAGATGGCATTTATATGGTTTCTCTCCAGTGTGTGTTCTCTCATGACTTCTAAAATTGGAGGACTTACTGAAGACATTTCCACACCAATTGCATCCATATGGTTTGTCTCCAGTGTTCTTTATCTTATACACTATAAATTTAAAAGATTCAGTGAAGGTTTTCAAATATAAATGATATTCATATGGGTTTTTGATCTTGTGTGAATTTGGCTGTGCATTCTAAGGACAGAGGTATGAGTAAAAGTTTTGTCATAAGATGTAAAATTTTACGGTGTGAGTCACCTTGTGTTGTCTAACTTTAGAGTAATTACTAAAGGTTTTTTTTTACTTATATAACATCTCTATGACTTATCTCTTGTTTTATTTTTCTTGCATTGATTAATGTGTAGGTAGTTGTTAAAGATTTTCCACACTGTTGACACAGGGGTTTTTTTTGACAGTGTCAGTTCGCAAACTGAGTTGATGCAAAACTGGGGGTGAAATCTTTTCCCAAATCATTCCATTTAAATGGATATTTCTGAGTGTGAAATGTCTGCTTTTATGGAGATGAAAGACTGTTAATAATTTGTTCATATACATCTATACATTCTCTACATATGAATCCTAGACTAATCATTCAGTGATAGTCCAGTAAAAATCTTTCCATTGGTTCTTGCACATACATGGTGTATTACTCTGCTATAGGTCAAAGGTTTTCTGCTATTTAGCATCCCAACTGCAGTTCTATCAGATTAATTATGAAGACTTCAATACATTTCAAAAAATATGCATATGAGCAATATTTATGTAAATGTTTATTTCTTTAAGATCCCAGGTTATTTGAACTTTGAACTCATGTCCATTTTTTTCACTAAATTCTAATGATCCGAAACTAATTCAGAAAATACCAAATCAAGGGGCCAGCAGGCGGCGTGGTGCTTAAAGGTGCTGAATTCCTACATGGGCAACCATAAATTGAGTCTGGGACCTGGCAACTTGCTTTCTCCCTTTCCCTTTCTCTCTCTCTCTGGTTAAATTAAAAAATAATTTAATAAAAACAAATGGAATTAAATATTTTTTTCTTCTAAAACTTTTTTAATTAATTAATTTACATTCATCCCTTAATTGTCATCACAGTATACCAAATGTGATTTCCCAACCGGAATATACTGCATAGTGGCTTAATCATGTATGTTATCATCAATAATTTTCCATTTCTAGTTTCAGCTGGTAATGTCAAGAAACACAGTTTTGAATTAATAAAGAAATTTGCTTAAAACTTAAAGCCTGGAAACACGTTAGTATTCTGTTCAAATAGAAGGTACATGAACCTACTGACAGCTCAAGACAGGACAAATCTCTTAAAATCAGACAACAAAGCCTAAAAGAAAAGTAGCAATATATATAATGTTCAAGAATTAACAGGAATGAATAATCAGATTGAAGTAGAATGAGGATGCTGTGGGCTAAGAAAAGCCATGAATGAACTTTACTCCTAACTTGGATTAAAAGAAAGTAGGGGGCAACACCTAGAAATAAAAGGAATCAAAAAATTTTGGGGAACCAGCAGATGGTATAATGGTTATGTAGCTGGACTCCAGTTCAACGGTTTAAGTCCTGGACCCAGTGGCTTTAAACACACTATGTGCATGTGCATTCATGCCCAAAATCCAAAAGGAGAATGGAGGAGAAGAGATCGTGACATGGCCATCCTCCCTGGGTGGGGGGCAGAAGAGTTGATGTCTTTCCCTCTGTCTCACTAATGAGCACACATGCCCTATATCATAAATCTCTCTCTCAATAAAAGGTATTTTTTGCTTTTCTTTTAAATATTTCTTTCCTTTTAAAAAATCCATTTATTTATGTATGTATTTATTTTTGCTACAGGGTACATGCACTCACCAGAGATAGATAGAGAAGGGGAAGAGAGAAAAAGTGAGAAGGCACCAGGTTGGAACATGAAATGTGCAGTTGGCCATGTGGCATCCAGTCTCTTTAACCACCATGCCACCAGTCTGGCCCTGCTTCTATTTTTTTGTTTTTAATTAAAATTTTAAGTTGGGAGATATCATAACTTGCTTACATGTTAAAGGGTGGATTGAATTGAGAAGAAATAATATAGTGTATTTACAAACAATAATTTAAAAATCATGATATGGCTGAAAATAAAAGGACTAAAACACAAATTTAAAGAATTAAGCTCAGATTAAAGATAATAGCTCAGCTGTTATGGTGGAGTGGGCATTAACAATGGATCTCAGTACAGGAATACTTCTTAATTTAATGATTGAAATGATCTACCACAAAATTTATATATATGTGATTTGGAAAATATTTTTAAAACCATGTGATAAATTTTGCAATAAAGATGAGTCTGTGGAAATTTAACTATCAAAGAAAAGTTTAAGATGTATTTATTGAGCAAGGAACAAAGAACAGACTTTCAAGAGCTAATGATATTGCCAGGGGCCAGGAGTTAGTGTGGTGGTTAAAGGCACTGGTCTCCCACATGGCTGACTGTGGGTAAGGTCCTGGATCTAGAAGCTTGCTTTCTCACTGTCCCTCTCTCTTTCTCTCTATCTGATCAAACTGGAATAATAATAATAAAGTTAAATAAAATAATTCTTTAAAAATATTTTTTATAATGAGATTAATCACTTAAAAATGTAACCATTTGGGGGAATCAATAACACCCACCTTGCCAATATATCCCTTAACATCTTCTCCATTAACGGGACCATCAGTTGGCATACTGGCTATGTTACTGGACTCCCATGTAGTCTGCCATAGTTTGAGTTCCAGACCTGGTGGCTTAAACTCATGCCAGGTGTGTATGTGTGCATGCCCAAGATCCCAAGAGGAGAATGGAGGAGAAGGGATTGTGGCATGACCATCCCCCCGGGGGGTGATTTCTCACTTTCTGTCTCTCTGTCTCTCTCTGTCTTTCTGGCGAGCACACTTGACCTATAGCAAAAACCTCTCTGAAAAACAAAACAAACAAACAAAAAAACTTCTCCATTAGGAGGTAGTAGTACACGGGTCATGATACTACTATTATGTATTGACAACAATCCTTTAGGTAAAGGATGCTCAGATGATAAATACAGAATGACCAGTGTTAGTGACTGTATGTTATATCGTATGATAATCAAAGTCTTCAGAATCTTGTTTTAGATTAATCATCAGTAGCTACACCTTCCTTGATTTCAATTATACACAAACATACATACATCTTTGAGAGAAAGTGTTGATAAATTGCAATTTCTCCCTTAAATTTTTAAAAAATTATTTTATTGAACTTTATTTATTTACTTATTTTAATTTGACAGAACAGGACAGAGTGTGAGAAAGAGAGAGAGGGGGAAAGTGAGAAAGCAAGCCACCAGGTCCAGGACTCGAACCATGATCAGCCATGTGGGAGTTCAGTGCCCTTAACCACCATGCCACCTGCCAACCATACTCTCCCTTAGCATTTTAATAATAATAAAAGTTATATCATGGAGAAACAGTAATAATGTGTCTGAAACAAAAGTAGAATTATTGAATAATTCACCCATTTGTACATCCAGAGAAAAATAAAATAATTTTGCATTGAATAGTCAATGTGCTTACGGTTTTACATATATTCATTTACTTTGTCTTCACAATAACTCTGCTATTGTAGTTTATTAATACAAATGATATTAACAGAGGTTGAGAAAACTTAGTAATATGATAAATGTACACAGCTACAAAGACTAAGAGTCTGACTCAGACTTAGCTATATCTAAGAAGAAGCAGAAAGAAAGAGACAAAGAGAGTAGCAGCAGACACAGGTGGCCTGAGCCTATGCAGCCCAAGCAACTTGTGCCGCCCAGACAAACTGGATGCCTTTATTTATGGAGCAAAACAACACTACATACTTGTATTTCATAGATAAGTTGATCTGTTACACACAATAAGAAGCAGGTAGCAAATCTATACGGGCTTAGATGTACTGAGTAGGTTGTGCCCCTTGTCTACCTCCATATCAAAGAGAAATCCCAATAAGCTTATTTAGTGGAGAGAAGCCTAGCAGCAGGTGTGGAGAGGATACTTTCTTACAAACAACAAAGGGGTATTGATAAGGCTAAAGAATATTACAGAAGCAGAGTAGGAGTTGGACTTTGCTAACTGGGGTCAGGATGTTTCCTGAATTCCATCAAATGTATCTGTCGGAAGGATCCTAGAAAACTCCACCCTTTGCTTTGCTTGCAGTAAGGGTCAAGGAAAGGACAAACTGCAAGGTTCTGTCATAGCCAAAAGGGATAAGTGATGTGTGCTCAGAGCATGTCCCCACATCCTCAGGGCCTCTCCGAACATGTCCCTACCTATAACTTCAGTTAAGCTGTCTCTTGTGTGCAAATTCTGTAAGTGCTACATGCCACAGTTAAATTTTAACTGGAATAGTACCTCTACTATTTTTTTAAATTTTTTTTATTTAACTTTATTTATTTATTTATTTACTTATTTTAATTTGAACAGAGAGGGACAGAATGACACAAGAAAAATGAGAAAACAAGCCACCAGGTCTGGGACTCAAACTGTGGTCAGTCATGTGGGAATCCAGCACCCTTAATCACCATGCCACCTACCTCTAGTATTGACAAATAGAAACTCTGTCATGTGAAATGAAAGGAAAGCAATACAATGTCTTGTCTTTATTTATTTTAGTTTTAGCTTTCTTTTTGTTTTTGCTATAGGTTGCTTGTGCTCACCACAGAGAGAGAGAGAAATCACCTCTCCCCTGTAACCATTACACCACCTAGTGGTTCCCATTCTTCTTCATTATCCTCTCAGGATTCTGGACATGCACACACAAGCACTTGGTGTGTTCCTCAGGCTACCAGGTCTGGGACTCGAACCACTCAGTTGACCATGTGGAATCCAGTCACCTTAATCACCATGTTACCAGCTGGCCCTGTCTTGTCCCTCTTCCTTTTTCAAAAGATAAATTCTACTTTTCCAGGTCCTCTATCATTCTGAAATCTCAAGTTTATTATATGTACTACCCAAACATCATACTCTTTCTTTCCTACTGCCCAATTATATCTTTACTCATTTCAACACACACACTTAACAAGATTTACATTCCTCTTATCCTTTAGATTATTTCTCTCATTTGTTCTTTAAGACAATAGCAAGTGACTCCATGTCCTTTTCTCTTCTAAGACTGCATCTGAGAGTACATGACTTGTCTACAAATAGATCCACTACTCCTGCTGGCTTCCACAATATCTGGCAATGCTACTATATTTGGCTAAACAAATTATTCTTCTATGGCCCACAAATATTCCAGATCTTCTCCCTGCCTTTTGAACCTCACATCTTACTGTATCTTCACTTTGAGAAGATAGAAGCATATCCTATTAAGAAGACTATATTAGTTTACAATCTGTGGATCCATCTGGGGCTGCCATACAAAGTACCAGAGCTAGGTAGTTTAAAAAACACTTGGTGGCCAGCCTATGGCCTGTGGTTGAGGTAGCTGAATCTCACATGGCCGATTGTGCAGTTCGAGTCTCAGATCCAACAGTTTGAGAAACACTCCATGTACATGTGCATGCATGCCTAAATCCCAGAAAGAGGGAGAAATGGAGAAGAGATTATAGTATGAATATTCCCCCATGGGAAGTGCTTTCTTACTTTCTCTCTTTCTCTCTCTCTAGTGAGTGCATGCACTCTGCCAAAATTAAAATAAATAAGTAAATAGATAGATAGATAGATAGATAAATAAAATAACAAGCAGGTTTTTTTTTTTAAGAGATTTTTGCATTAGGGTGGGTGTGCTCACTACAGAGACAGAGACAGTAACAGGGAAAGTGAGAAATCACCCCCTGAAGCAAGGATGGCCACATCACAATCCCTTATCTTTCATTCTCCCAGGATCTTGGGCACACATGCACACATGCCCAGTGTGAATTTCAAGCCACTGGATCAAGGACTTGAATCACAGTTGGCCATGTGGGAGTCCAGCAATATAACTACTGTGCCATCTGCTAGCTCCCAGTTTCCTCCTATTATAAGGACATTTGTCATATTAGATCAGGGATCACCCTAATGTCCTCTTCTAATGTACTCTTTAAAGATACAAATACAGTTATGGTCATATTACCTGAGGGTGTTAGGACTTCAATCCAAATTTTGGGTGTGCAATATATTACCCCATAATGAAATATAGATGGATTACATAATGTGACAAAATACTCAATTTATCACCATTTCTGTAAATATTATTGCATTCATACCCATTGACTATTCCTATTCTCCTACTGACCAAGAGTTATGCTACATTTAAGTCCAATATCTCTAACCATATCTGTTTATCTTATTATTTTTTTCAGGGAACTATATTAACATTTTTAAAATAACTTTTTGTTTTGTTTTGTTTTGTTTTTGCTATAGGGAGCATGAGCTCACCAGAGAGAGATATAGAGACAGAGAAAGAAAGTGAGAAATCACTCTCCTCACCCCAGGAAATGGCAATCCCATCTCCTCCCACTTCCTCTTGGGATTTTGGGTATGAACACATGTGTACCTGGTGTCATTTTCAAGCTGCTGAGTCTGGGACTCAAGCCAAGCAGCTGGCTATGTGAGATCCAGCACTTTAACCTCCACACCACCTGCTGACCCCATTATGTCTTTTTTATTAGAACACACACTTTTTTTTTTAAGGATTTTTAATTTAACTTTATTTATTTACTTTAATTTGATCAGAGAGAGACAGAGCGAGAAAGAGAGAGGGAAGGTGAGAAAGCAAGCCACCAGGTCTGAGACTTGAACCACTGTAGGCCACGTGGGAGTCCAGCACCCTTAACTACCACGCCACCTGCTGGCCCCTGTCTTTTTTTTTTGAAAAAGAAACTTCATCTGAACATATTTTCTTTCAAGTCCCTGCTCTTTTCCCTCCCTTCACAGTCAAAAGAAAAATGTAATTATCACTTACAGTCAAATCTAAAAGGGAAGCACAAGATTAATGCAAGAAACTGGAGAAAAGTAGTTGTCCCTGCTATCTGGGGAACCACTACACACATGCAATATGGTAGCCCATTGACTGGAGAGGAAGAACATACTAGGAATCCATAGAAACAGAATCAACATGATATATATATTTCATTATAGGAATTATTTCACATAATCAAAAGGCAGAGAAGCCCCCCAAGAGGCTATCAACAAACTGAAGAAGCACTTGGCAAGCCTATGGTGCATCACCCACAGAAACCACACTCTGCCATTTGAAAATTAAATGGAAAAATCTCCTTTTTAATTTTAATTGCCAAAGGATGTATGTGCTCACCAGAGAGAGATAAAAGGCAAGCATCCCCAAATGGGGTATGGTTATGCCACTATCCCTTCTCTACTTCATCTTGTCAGGGTTTGGGGTATATATACACATACAACAGAATGTTTTTCAAGCCACCAGGGCTGCGATCCAAACTATTCAAACTATGGTAAGTCACTTGGGATTTAGTTCCCAATGCATGGCACTTAACCTCTGCATTCCAGAGTCATCTTGCTTTTGAAATAAATTTTTAATTGAAATTTTTTCACCTTTTCAAACTAAATCTTCATCACTTAAGCTCATTATGTCTCCTTTACCACATCACAATAAACTTGAAAGGTAAATTAAGAAAAATATAATTCCTGGGATTGGCAGGTGGCATGGTGGTTAAAAGCGCTGGACTCCCACATGGCCGACCGCAATTCGAGTCCCAGACCTGGCTTTTTCACTCTCTCTCTCTCGCTCTGTCCCTCTCTGGTCGAATTTAAATAAATAAATAAATAAATACAGTTAAGATAATTCTTATATACACACACACACACACACACACATATTTCTTAAATACATTATGTAAAACTACTAATGAAACAAAACTCAAACAATGTCAGATGAAAATAATTTCCCCTATTTATATTATTTTTAAAGGATTATAATAAATGAGATGAACACCTATCACAATAAGATAAACAGAAAAAAATCACATGACAATACATGGAAGAAGACATTAATACAGAAAAGCAGAATATACTGATCTGAAGTTTAGTTATATAATTTTTAAAATTTAACTTTATTTAAATTTGACCAGAGAAGGACAGAGTGACAGAGAAAGTGAGAAAGCAAGCCGCCAGGTCTGGAACTCAAACTGTGGTCGGTCATGTGGGAGTCCAGCACCCTTACCCACCATGCCACCTGCTGGCCCCCAGTTACATAATTTAAAATTTTATATCTGTATGTGACTAGTAGTTAGTGCACTGAACAGCACAGGTCTAGAATTCTGGAGGTAGCAGTTAAAAAAGTGAAATACATTCAGGGCCAGGGGGTGGCATAGTAGTTAAGGCAATGAGCAACTGCAGTCCTGGATCAGAGGTTTGAAACTCAGGCTGAGCGTATGAGCATGCATGTCCCAAATCCTAGGAGGAGAATGGAGGAGAAGGAATTGCTGTGTGGCCATCCCCCGGGGGATGATTTTTCACTTTCTCTCTCTATCTCTCTGCAAGCACATGTAGCAAAACTCTCTCTCTAAAAAAAGAGAAAGAAATAAATAGATTCTAGACAAAAATGGACAGTGACACATATAATCAAAGTTATGAAATGAGAGTGGTAAATGTTGATATGATAAAATTAAGAGGTCATGAGATACTGCTTTGATACGAGAAAGGTCTAAAGACAGACAGGACTTAGATAATTGTGAGGGACTGAGCCTTGCTCAGATTTTAATATTTGGAGACCTCACTAGAAATCAGAAATCAAAAGTTGGAAGAGAAAGTGAAGCCAGACAGATTCTGAGGCGAGTCACACAGCCAAGCAAAAAGGTGCTCTTCTTCCAACATCCCGACCTGGTCAGGTTCTCCTTTCAGAGAGACTCCTTTATATAGAGAAAAACAGTCAATAAACCTAATCGGGGCCACATTCCACAGACACACCCTGAATAAACGGATAATCTAATCAGGGCTTCACACTGGGGCAAGTGTCCTGTTTGATTTGACTGGTTTTACAGAAAACTACTAACTATAATGGTTACAGAAAGTTGGAGAGCAAAGAAGTCATTTTTAAGGGAACTTAGGAAGAGTCATTCAGTTCCTTATTTCTTCATAAATACTCTTGAGTGAATTCTGTGGTAGGCAGTTAGCTAGTAATGAGCGGTTAGCCCTAAGAGAATAGCAGAAAAACACATATAACATCAATTACAATTTATCAGGAATTACCACCAGACCCTCCGTGAGATGCCTTCTTCCCACCTAGCCCCTGGCGCCAGGAAGGCGAGGCAAATACCATTTTCCTTCCTTAATACCTGAGGAAGACACATAGGGATGATTGTAAATTTTTCTCTTATCATCCGTCCTGAATACAAAAAGACCCAACTAAGCATTTTGGTCAACATTCTGATTCCCACTGGGGCGATAAACTAATTGGTTGGTCTATCCTAATTAAACATCCTGGCTCACACTGGGCATGAGCAGTTAGGTAATCAAATTCATCAAATTCTTCACCTGTGAGAGAGATGCAGCACGTGTGATAGGCAGTTAGTTAGTTGTGAGCGGGCAGCCCTAAGAGAAAAGTGAAAGGCTCATCTAGCTCCGGGTGCCAGAAGGGTGAGGCAATTTGCCATCTTCCTTCCTTGAGACCTGAGGGAAGAACACAGGGATGACTCGTAGATTTTTCTCTCATCAAAAAGACCTAAGCAAGCGTTTTTGGTCAATGCCCCAATTCCTATTAGGGCGATGGACTAATTGGGCAGTCTAATTGGGGCAACCTGGCTTGCACTGGGCACCACGTGCAATTAGGTGATGAAGTTCCTCATTCTTTACCTGTCAGGAAGGTGCGCAGGTGCAGGAAAAGAACGTGTGGATTCAAATTTAAAGGAAGGACATAGGTGGCATAAGGGGCCTCCCACTAACGAATATTCATGACCTCTAGTAATAAAAATAATGCTTTACTAGTACCAAGTGCGGTTGCCACTTGGCAATCTGCCTGCCCAAGAACCCTTTTGGGTGTACTTCCTTTCTTTCCTATTAAATCTTCTTTTCTACCTACTTCATTTGTGGTTGCGGTTTCATTTTGCGCCTAGGAATAGGTCTCTATTTTTAGTGATCTGGATCCAAAGAACCAAGGACTTCACAAGGTAGCTCAACACTTTCCCATCCGTTAACACAAGCATAGGAGAAAGCCCACAAATTTCAAACAAAGGACCCAGATAGTGTGACAGGTCTCCCACCGCTAAATATTCATCATCCCCTCTGGTAATAAAAGTAACACCTAAACCAGTTCCAAATGCAGCAGTTGCTACCTAGGAACCTGCCCGCCCAAAAGCCTTTCGGGTGTACTTCTTTTCAAAAATCTTTCTTTCCTATTAAATTCTCTTTTCTACCTACTTTTATTGTGGTTATGGCTTTATTTTGCGCCTAGGGACAGGTCTCTAATTTTAGTGAGCTGGACCCAAAGAACCAAGGACTTCACAATGCAGCACAACACTCTTCCATCCTATGACAATTCTACATACCAGGACACATTTCAGGTTGGGGCATACAGAAGAGAGTCAAAAGGGAGTCTGGAGGACATAAAGAAAATTGAATTTAGGCCAGAGGGAGGCTGCTTAGAAATGTCAACTTGGCCCATTTTTCCCTTTCCTTCCAGGCTTCCAGAATATGATGTGGAGAAACTGAGAAAAGTGCCAAGACACTATATGACACCCGCATTAGGTAGACTTCCTTCTTTATCTTTCTTACAACTCATGTAACTCAGTCCTCTCACAACCTGTGCTACTTCTGCCAAAGATTCTCCAGAGAGAAAGTTAACTATTTTGTAGTGATTTTAAGTTTTTGTGAAGAAAAATTCTTACCAACCCTCTCACTTTTGGGACACTAACTTGATGTTTACAGACTCTGCAGTTCCCAGGTTGAAGTCCAATGAAGTTTATTACGTTTAGAGATTCAGCATTGGCAAACCCTTGGCACTACTTCCAGGTGAACAGAGTAGAAACGGAAACTTCTCTGGTCACTGGTATGGACAGAATTCTTACTGCTTTTTCCTATTTTTCCACAGTCCTTTCCAGAGGACCTAGGGGAAGTCACACCCACAGATGTTGACAGACCCTTTTGGCCCATTAGTAACAGGATTCTTCCTACATCCTGCCCTAGGCATAGTACTGGAGTGTCTTTGTGATGTATATTAAGTCTCCTTATCCCTGTTAAAGTACATTCCTTTCTGATCTCACCAATCACCACCTAAAAACTGTAAACCCACCTATAAACTGTAAACCTAGAACCCCATCCCCCATGTCCTGCCTTTTTGAGCCAGACCAATGGAAAACATTTCACTAAATTCCAAATTCTGTCTTTAGCTCTCAAAATCAAATAAAAGGAACCCCTGTACCTGATTACCCCAAGAGAAAGGCATGTTTTGCCTCCTCTCTGGGCCTAGGTCACTCATTCTGCTTGGAATAAATCGCATTAATTATTAATTTTTTAGAGTTGGTTATTTTCCATGGACACTAGTGTTGTTAGCACAATCTGCACAGGCCGCTAGCCACGTCTTCTTCTAGCTGTCTTCTTCTAGCTGTCTTCTTGAACACCCTGTTCTAAGAGCTGGAGCTGCAGGCTATCCAATGCCCACCACCATCGCCCACATCGATCCCACCATGGTCTCCAGTGAAAGGCCTATTTGCACCTGCTGGTCTTGGAGGACTCACTGGATTTTGACTTAAACCATTTACAAGTTGTTGAGGAAGACACACTCATCATAAAATGAATTTTTTAAACTTGCTAGGTGTTTAAGGTGCTGGACTCCCACATGGTTGACCATGGTTTGAGTCCTGGACCTGGTGGCTTGCTTTCTATTTCTCTCTCTCTCTCTGATCAAATTAAATAATAATAATAATTAATAAAATTAAGTAAATAATTATTTTTTAAAAATTGCTAGTGGGCTCTTGCTGCAGACAGATAGGGAAAGTGAGAAATCACCCGCAGGGGGAATGGCATCCCCACAGTACCCCCTCCTCCATCCTCCCACTCCATTTTTGGTCTGCTGGCACACATTCTCAGAGTGTTTTTCAAGCCCTCCCCTGCCACCCAGTCTAAGACTGAAACAAGCCACACAGACTCCTGGATCCAGCCGCCTTAGCCACCAACACCTGGCTGGCCCAAACAAAAGGAGTTTTGACTTAATCCGTTTACAAAATTGTTGAGAAGGAAGCACCTTCCCACCCTTTACAGGTAACCTGACATCTCTAAGCCTTTACGCTTAAGTACCTGAAAGCTTTAACTTGCAGCAGATTTAACAGCAGCGTGCACTGGCAGGTTCAGCGGGGCAGGAGGACTGGCAGACCGGAAATGCGGGGGAGGGGTAGGGGGAGGTGGGGCGGGGCAGACACCGCCCACGCCTCACCCCGCCCACGCCTGGCCCTGCCTTCCCTTGAGGGCCAGGGAAGCTTACTTCTCCGAAGCACGTTGAGTGCTCCTCGTTCCCCCTACAGGTCAGCGCCCCCACGTGCCCGTCCTCTACACCTGGGGTCGGGCGGTCCTTGTAAACATCACAATTCCTCACACGCAGGGACCTGTCCAAGGCGGGTTCCATATCTGCGTCCTTTTGTGGTCAGATCTCTGCCTGGCTGGTGCTCCTCTCCCAGCCTTTCTATGTTGGTCTTTTCGCGATCTCCCCTCTGCACCGCGCCCGGTGCGAGGTGGGTTCAGCTTCTGGTGCGGGGCAGCAGTACCTGGCTCCCCCTGACCCTGTGTTCTGCAGATTCCCTTCCTCACCCAGCGCCTTCCCTCCTGGGCCCTTCTGAGCCAGCACTGCGTCCCTCGGGCCTCTCCCTCAGTATCCGACTCACGGAGGCCCTAAGCCCTGGGCTGGGAAATTTCACCACCCACAATCCTGTACTTCTGTCCTAACAGCTATCCCGCTGACTGAGCCTGGAAGGTGTACCGAC
This sequence comes from Tupaia belangeri chinensis, assembly GCF_000334495.1. Classification (NCBI taxonomy): domain Eukaryota; kingdom Metazoa; phylum Chordata; class Mammalia; order Scandentia; family Tupaiidae; genus Tupaia; species Tupaia belangeri. The sequence goes on from NW_006203440.1 coordinate 80,851, forward strand.
ATTCACAGAAAATGTGCTCATCCTGGGGAAGGTCATTCTACTGTGAATGTGGATCTGGGGCCTGGAGATGAGAATAGAGACCAGAAATGCCTAAGTAAAAGAAGCCTGAGGAAGAGAAAGAAATGATAAAATGGAAAGATAGTGGGGTGGGCCCTATGGACTTGAAAGGGGTAAAATCAAAACAAAACTCTCAGATAAGTACAGACAGAAAGGGAGAAATCACTCCCCCCAAGGGGTTGGGTGGGGATGGCTTCACCTGCAATCCAGTCTTCTCTGAGGATCTTGGGCACCAAGGGTCCCACCAGTGCACAACCTGAGTTTCAAGCCTCCAGGTTGGGGCCTCAAATTACGGCTAGCCATGTCCAGTGAGGTAACCATTCTGCTATCTGCTGGTCCCTATTTATTATTTGTTTAAATAATTATTTTATTTAACTTTATTTTAATTTTTTTTCTTTTTTTTTTATTATAAATTTTTTTTTCTCATCACAACACACATGAATTTTCCATCCAAAATACACTGTGCATTGGCTCAATCAAGCACATCAACATATATGTTCTCAGCAAATGATTTCCCAATTTTTGTGTCCTGCATACCTTGCCTTTTGTTTTGCCATCCTAGGTTCCCCATCCCCACCCTCTGCCATTTCCCATCTTCCTCCTTTATTGTCCCTGACATTCATGATTGCCCTCAATGGCTTCCGCCCCCCC
>NW_006203440.1:83792-85377 GCF_000334495.1 Tupaia belangeri chinensis
TCAGTCTGCTCCTGCCGCTGCGGCGGCGGCTGCTGTTGTGCGCCGGGGGCGTGAGCCCCCCGTGCCGTCTTCCGTTGGCAGGCGCCGTGGCTGGCGGTTTTGCTCCTGCTCCTCCGCGCCAGGGTTGACTATGTGAGAGTTCAATGCCCCTAACCACCATGTCAGCTGCCAACCTCCCTATTTATTTATTTTTAATTCAACCAGAGAGAGACAGAAAGGGAATGTGAGAAAACAAACCACCACACCACTTGCTGGCCCCCATACTGCTTTTAAAAATATATCAATGTAAACCTCTAATGATAGTGTTTTTTAAAAAGAATTATTTAACTTTCTTTCCTTCTCTTTCTTTCTTTCTTTCTATCTTCTTTCTTTCTCTTTCTTTCTCTCTCTCTTTCTTTTTCTCTTTCTTTCTTTCTTTCGTTTCTTTCTTTCATTTTCTTTCTCTTTCTCTTTCTTTCTTAAATTGACCAGAGAGGGACAGAAAGAGAGGAGAAAGTGAGAAATCGAACCAATAGGTTCAGACTCAAACCACAATTGGCCATGTGGGAGTCCAGCACCCTTAACCACCATGCCACCTGCCAGCCTGTTTTTTTAAATTCATATACAATCCATTCCAAGGAGTCCTCAGGGTGCATGGAGTTGTAAAAATTGGGGTGGTTATTTCAAAGCACTAGATTTCTCTGTAGATGTCTGAGTGTCTTAGACTGAGCAATTTGGAGTTTGATTGCTGGTCAAGAAATGATGGATTTCATATTTTAATAGCATGGCAGTACATTGAGCTCCATAGAGACAGCACTGGGGCAAGTGAGAGCCGGACGGGCACTGGGCGACTCTGTGCCTCGCGGAGGAAAGATAACTAAACATGGGCAAAGGAGATCCTAAGAAGCCGAGAGGCAAAATGTCATCATATGCATTCTTTGTGCAAACTTGCTGGGAGGAGCACAAGAAGAAGCACCCAGATGCTTCAGTGAACTCCTCAGAGTTTTCTAAGAAGTGCTCAGAGAGGTGGAAGACCATGTCTGCTAAAGAGAAAGGAAAGTTTGAAGATATGGCAAAGGCGGACAAGGCCTGTTATGAAAGAGAAATGAAAACCTATATCCCTCCTAAAGGGGAAACAAAAAAGAAGTTCAAGGATCCCAATGCACCCAAGAGGCCTCCTTCGGCCTTTTTCTTGGTCTGTTCTGAATATCGCCCAAAAATCAAAGGAGAACATCCTGGCCTATCCATTGGTGATGTTGCAAAGAAATTGGGAGAGATGTGGATGATAAACAGCCTTATGAAAAGAAGGCTGCTAAGCTGAAGGAAAAATATGAAAAGGATATTGCTGCATACTGAGCTAAAGGAAAGCCTGATGCAGCAAAAAAGGGATTTGTCAAGGCTGAAAAGAGCAAGAAAAAGAAGGAAGAGGAGGAAGACGAGGAAGATGAAGATGAGGAAGAAGAGGAAGATGAAGAGGATGAAGATGAAGAAGAAGATGATGATGAATAAGTTGGTTCTAGTGCAGTTTTTTTTTCCTTGTCTATAAAGCATTTAACCCCCCTGTACACAACTCACTCCTTTTAAAGAAAAAAATTGAAATGTAAGG
>NW_006203440.1:86012-91694 GCF_000334495.1 Tupaia belangeri chinensis
ATTTATAAAGTGAAGAGTAACCAGTCTACTCACAGCATGGGATTATTAGAATCAAACATTTTGAAAGCTGTCCTTGAAGGACTAATAGAAAAGTGTGTTCTAATCTTTACATGAGGACTCTATATTCTTTAACTCCCATTACCATGTAATGGCAGTTATATTTTTGCAGTTCCCACGTTAAAGAAGACTTTAGAATGTGTCCCCAAAAGTGTGAGCTTAAAATACAAGACTCTACCATATTAAAATTTTTTGTTGACCTTGGTTCCAGCAAAGGCTATGAAAGTGCTGGCTGTAAATGTCATTTCCCATTTATCTGAATATGGACTGCTCAGGAAACTTGACTTTCCATTAAAAGTATTTTTAATTAATTGGGCCAGCTTTTAAAACGATGCCACATTTAAAATAGGGGAAACATTCCTCTATTGTGGTTTGCCCCTTTATAAATCAGATAGACATGAAGAACGAAGACACAAACTTTGCATCTCAGTACAAATTAGCCAATTTATTCGAATTTGATTTTTCTTTACGAAACCCAAACTCATTCATTAGAGTCATGTTTATCTGCTTAACAGTTTAGGGAACAATTTGGCAATTTTGTGGTTTGAGATTATCGTTCTCTTAAAGTGCCAGTGTTTTAAAATAGCGTTCTTGTAATTTTACACGCTTTTGTGATGGAGTGCTGTTTTGTTATATAATTTTGACTTGGATTCTTTCCATTTGCATTTGTTAAATACTGAACATCTGAGTCCTGGATGATACTAATAAACTAATAATTGCAGAGGTTAAAAAAAATAGCATAATGACCCCTTATAAAAGTGCAAAGAAATCTTCAACTACAGCCAAAATGTGATCTTTAAAGGTCCTTTCTTCTAGGATGTGTCAATGCAATGTTATTTTTTGTTGTAAAATTTTTGCATAAAAGGTGGGGCCAGCAGGTGTCATGATGGTTAAGGGTGCTGGACTCTCACATGGCCAACTGAGGAACTGGTGGCTTGCTTTCTTGCTTTCCCTCCCTCTCTCTCCCTGTCCCTCTCTGGTCTAAATAAATAAATAAATAAATTTAAATAAAATAATTCTTTAAAAAAATAGTAAAAGGCTTTCCAGTATTAAAATATCCTTCATTATTGAAATAAGTTCTATGTAACATGACTTTAACAATTATGAAAAATGACTAAAATTAATAGTTAAGTGACTGAAATAGTTTTTTTGGTTTTGTTTTGGCTAAATTTCCTAAAGGAAGACTGTAGATTTTTTCCCCCAATATTTTTTGTGTTTATGTACATTATTAGGCTAACAGACTAGCATGAAAAAGCTAATTTTTTCACTTCTTTTTAAATTAAAGTATCTTGGGGGACCAGCAGGTGGCGTGGTGGTTAAGATACAGGACACTCCCAAATGGCTGACCATGGTTCAAGTCCCAGACCTGGTGGCTTGCTTTCTCACTTTCCCTATCTCTCTCTTTCTGTGTCTCTTTGGTCAAGTTAAAATGAATGAATGAATTAATTAATGAATAAAATTAAACAAAATAATTCTTTAAAAAATTAATTAATTAATTAATTAATTAATTAATTAAAGTATCTTTTTTTAGGGACCATTTGTTAGTTTAATGGTTACATGGCTGGACTCCTATGTAGTCGATCATGGCTCAAGTCTAAGACCTGGCGGCTTTAAACCTGGTGAGTGTGCACAAGTGCCCAAAATACTAAGAGAATGGAGGAGAAGGGATTGTTGTGTGGCCATCCCCCCTGTGGGGAGTAATTTCTCCTTTTCTGTCTCCATTTCTCTGTCAAGCACACATGCCCTATAGCAAAAATCTCTCTCTAAAAAAAATATGTTTTTATTACTTTCTAAAAATTTACATTTAACCCCTGTACAATGTACAAAATGGTTTTCCCAGCATGAATACAGTGTATACTAGTCAACTCAAAAATATTCCCATATATAGTATTATAATCAATAGATAACTTCATTTCTGTGTCTATTTAATGCTTCTATTTGCCTAATCTTTTCCCTCCCCCTCTCCTATCCCCCTTCTCCTATCCCCCCCTCCTATATTGCATCTTAAAAAAAAAAGAGTTCATTTTATTTATTCATTTATTTATTTTTATTTGATGAGAGAGAGAGAAAGTGAGAAAGCAAGCCACCAGGTCCAGGACTCGAACCATGATCAGCCATGTGGGAGTGGTGGGAGTGTCCAGTGCCTTAACCACGCCACCTGCTGGCCCCCCTATATTGTATATTTTTTTATTATTATTTAGGTTTTTGCCACAGGGCATGTGCAATCACCAAAGACAGAGGGAAAATAAGAAATCGCCCCCTGGGAGTGATGGCCTTGCCACACCAGTTGGTTCTTGATTTTATTTTTAAACTTCTTTTAAGGATTTATTTTTTTTTTTGCTATGGGGCATGTAAGCTCACCAGAGAGACAAGAGACAGAGAATTAGACAAGAAATCACCCCCCAGGAGGACAACCATGCTGCAATCCCTTCTGCTCCATTCTCCTCTCAGGATTTTGGGCACGCACGCATACATGCCTAGCTTGAGTTGTAAGTGGCAGGGTCTGGAAACTGAACTATGGTTTACTACATGGGAATCCAGCAACATAACTGTAATGCCATCTGCTGGTCCCTCTTGTTTTTAAAATGGGGTCTTTGTCACAATCCTCCTGCCTCAGCCACCCATGTAGCAGAGATTATAGGAATTCACCACCAGGCCATGCTTTCAGGTCTGGCCAGAAATCAAATCTAAGTCCCCCATGTGGTCCCAGCCTGCAGAGCAGCAGTATCTTAACAGCTCACAACTAGGTCACCTAAATTTTCATATGTTTTCTATTTTAATTTCTCTTAATATATTTAAATTTTTTTCCTTTTTGACACATCAGTTGTTCAGGACCATATTGTTTAATTTCCACATATCATGCATGTGATAAGGACTTAATATCCAAAATATGTAAGGAACTTGGATAAGTCAACATCAAGAAAACAGTCTTAAAAAAAAAAAAAAAAAAAAAAAAAAAAACCCAAATAATCCAATTAATAAGTGGACAAAGGACCTGAAGTGACATTTCTCAAAGTGAGACATACACATGGCCAACAGGTGTATTAAAAATGTTCAAAAGGGCACTGTGGTTAAGGTGGTTGAATCACACATGCCCAACTGTGTGGTTCAAGTCCCAGATTCAGTGACTTAAAAAATATGCCAGGTGAAAAAACAAACAAAAATGCCAGGGGCATGTATGTTCAAAATCCTGAAAAGAGAAATGGAGACGGGATTGCAGTACAACTACACCCCATGTGCTTTATCACATTCCCTCTTTCTGTGTCACTCTGGTAAGCACAAGTACTCTCTTGCAAAAAATTTATTTTAAAATGCTCGAAAACAATAATCACAGGAAATTCAAATTTGAATCACAATGAGAGACCAGCAGTTAGCATAATGGCTATGTCACTGGACTCCCATGTAGTCGACTGCATGGACCCGGTGGCTTAAAACTCACGCCGGGCGTGTGTGCATGTGTGCCCAAGATCCCGAGAGGAGAATGGAGGAGAAGGGATTGTGGTGTGGCCATCCCCCCTGGGGGGTGATTTCTCTCTTTCTGTCTCTCTGTCTCTGTCTGGCGAGCACACGCACCCTATAGCAAAAACCTCTACAAAAAAAAAATTGAATCACAATGAGATATCACTTCACACCTGCAGACAAACACGTGTTAGGTAGAATGTGAAGAAAACAGAATTCTGGTATATGGTTGGTGGTAACGTATATTAATACAGCTATTGTGGAAAACCACCTGATGAATGGACAAAGAAAATGCATGTAAATGGGTTACTGTTCAGCCTTTCAAAAGAAGGAAATTTGGTTATTTTCAAAAGCATGGATGAAGCTGAAAGATTAACTATGAAAAAAAAAAAAAAAAGACCAGAATGAATTTCAAATCCTGAACCTGGTGGCTTGAAAATCAAGCCAGGCACATGTACATGTATGTTCAATATCCAAGGAAGAGAAAGGACTGCAGTGTGGCCATTTCCCCCTAACCTCCCTACCTCACCATGGTTATTTCTCATTTTCCCTCTCACTGTCTCTCTCTGGTGAGCGCACACACCCATGGCAAAAAAAAAAAAAAAAAAAAAGGGCCGGGCGGGGCAGCGGATGGTATGGGGGTAAAGGCCCTGGCCCCCCCCCCCCATGGCCAGCTGCATGATTAGAATCCCAAACTGGGCAGTTTGAAAATCATGCCAGGCTCTTGTGCATGAATGCCCAAGATCCCAAGAGATGAGAAAAAGAGACTGTGGCATGGCTGTCCCCGTGAAGAGTGACTTCTCACTTTGTTTCTCTCTCTCTCTCTCCCTCTCTCTCTCTCTCTCTGACAAGGACACACATTGTATAGCAAAAAAATTTTTTTTTCTTTTTTTTTTGAGAGGTTTTTGCTATAGGGTGTGTGTGCTAGCCAGAAAGACAGAAAGAGACATAGAGACAGAAAGTGAGAAATCACCCCCCAGGGAGGATGGCCACGCTGCAATCCCTTCTCCTCTATTCTCCTCTCAGGATCTTGGGCACATACACACACGTGCCCAGAGTGAGTTTAAGCCACCAGGTCCGGGGCTTGAACTATGGTCTACGACATGGGAGTCCAGTGACATAGCCATTATGCCAACTGCTGGTCCCATAAAGCGAAATTTTTTTTTAAAGGCCAGGCATCTCCTCCCACAGCCTGTCCTGTCCCCAGCAGCAGGCCACAGACCCAGCTGCAGGCCTTTGGTGAGCCAGGGACTCTGAAGGAAGGACATTGCTGCCCCCTCACCTCACCTTCAGACCCCCAGCCCAAGCCTCTGCCCCCTAGGTAGGTAGCTAGTATTTTCTGCTTTGGATTTTTGAGCTTTATTCTCTTGTTAATTTCCTGGTCTTCCTCCTCCTACAGCCTGTCCTGTGCCCAGCAGCAGGCCACAGACCCAGCTGCAGGCCTTTGGTGAAATCTTTATTTTATTCCTTTATTTTTAAATAAAGATTTTTTTCTTTATTTCTCTATGTGTGTGGGTTTTTTTTCTTTTGTTGTTTCATCTAATATCCTCTCCTCTTCATCTTCCATCCTGTCAGAGGGACTAGACAGGTCTATAATCAGATATCTGAAATTCCTACTAATATAACTTTCTCTGGGATAGTCCCTTGTACTGATCCTCCTGAGAAAAAGATATTGCTTTTCAGACACCTCAGTAGAGTACCCCTCTTGATACCACATTGGTAAAAATGACAGAAGAGAGACTTCAGCAAACATTAATTTGCAGCAAAAGGGAAACTCACTCCTAGTCGGAGAAACGTTCCTGTAAGAGGTATTCAAAGTGAATACATCTTCCAATGGCTAGAAGCAGAAGAGCCTCAGGTATGAATAAACAAAGAAATACATCTCCATCAAAGGTACAGAGTAACTCCCCTCCATCTTTTTTTTTTTTTTTGAGAGATTTTCATTGTAGGGCGCGTGCGCTCACCAGACAGAGAGAGACATAGAGACAGAAAGCGAGAAATCACCCCCCAGGGGGAATGGTCACGCTGCAATCCCTTCTCCTCCATTCTCCTCTCGGGATCTTGGGCACGCACGCACACGCGCCCGGCGTGAGTTTTAAGCCACTGGGTCCGGGACACGAACCGCGGTAGACTATGTGGGAGTCCAGCGACATAGCCATTACGCTA
>NW_006203440.1:93350-94414 GCF_000334495.1 Tupaia belangeri chinensis
TTTTTTCTCACCCCCACATGGAACCTTTTCAAAGATTGACCACATCATAGGGCACAAAGCAAGCCTCTACAGATTCAAAGGCATAGAAACTATTCCCAGCATCTTCTCTGACCATGATGGAATTAAACTTGAGTTTAATTTCAAGAGAAATCCTCAAAAATACTCAAATACATGGAAACTAAATAACCTACTCCTGAATAACTCCACAACTACTGATGAAATAAAGTCCAAAATCAAAAGACTCATGGAAGCCAATGACAATAAGGAGACAAGTTTCCATAATCTTTGGGACACTGCAAAAACTGTAATAAGAGGGAAGTTTATAAAAATTAGTGCTCATAAGAGGACGACGGAAAAAAGGCAAATGGATCACCTAACATCATGCCTCAGAGAATTGGAGAAGCAACAGCAAAATAATCCAAAAAACTCCAGGAAAGGAAATAATAAAGATCCGAGCAGATATAAATGAAATAGAAAATATGCGAACTATACAGAAAATAAATGAAAGTAAAAGCTGTTTTTTGGGGGAAAAAAATCGATACACCACTAGCGAGACTTATTAAGAAGAAGAGAGAAAGGAACCAGGTGAATCAAATCTGCAATGTAGCAGGAAATACAACAACAGGCAAAGCAGAAATACAGAACATCATTAGAGGGTACTATGAACAACTATATGCCAAGAAACAACACAATCTGGATGAGATGGGCAAATTCCTGGACACGTATAATCTACCAAGATTGAGCCAGGAGGATATAGAAAGTCTAAATAGGCCCATAACAAGCCAGGAGATTGAATCAGTAATAAATAGCCTTCCAACAAAGAAAAGCCCTGGCCCTGATGGCTTCAGCTCTGAGTTCTATAAAACTTTCAAAGAAGAGTTAACCCCCATTCTGCTTAAGTTATTTCTAAAGATCCGAAAGAGTGGATCTCTCCTTAATTCATTCTATGAAGCCTCTATCACCCTTATGCTCAAAACAGATAAGGACAGGACAAGGAAGGAAAACTATAGACCAATATCGCTGATGAATATAGACACAAAGATTCTCAACAAGATACTAGCAAA
>NW_006203440.1:95226-96048 GCF_000334495.1 Tupaia belangeri chinensis
CCCGGACCCGGTGGCTTAAAACTCACACCGGGTGCGTGTGCGTGCGTGCCCAAGATCCCGAGAGGAGAATGGAGGGGAAGGGATTGTGGCGTGACCATCCCCCCTGGGGGGTGATTTCTCGCTTTCTGTCTCTATGTCTCTCTCTGTCTGTCTGGTGAGCACACGCACCCTACAATGAAAATCTCTCAAAAAAAAAAAAAGTGGAAGGACATCCCATGTTCCTGGATTGGAAGAATTAATATAACCAAAATGGCAACTCTACCCAAATTAATCTACCTATTTAATGCAATGCCAATCAAAGTACCAGATACATTCTTCACAGATCTAGAAAAGACAATCATAAAATTCATCTGGAATAATAAAAGACCCCATATTTTCAAAGCAATTCTACAAATGAAGAGTGGATTGGGTCGCATCTCACTCACTGACCCAAAAATATACTACAAAGTTGTGGTAATCCAAACAGCATGGTACTGGCACAGGAACAGACATGTGGACCAATGTAACAGAATCGAGTCCACAGGAATAAATTCCCAACCATTGAGTCAACTGATTTTTTGACAAGGTGTACCAGTCAATACAGTGGGAACAGGAAAACCTCTTCAGCAAATGGTGCTGGAAAAACTGGATTTCCACCTGTAGAAAGATGAATCTGAATCTCTTCCCCTCATCTTTGACAAAAATCAAGTCAAGGTGGATCAAAGGTCTAAATCTAAGACCCCAAACTATTAAACTGCTTCCAGAAAACACTGGGGAAACTCTGGGAGACATTGGGGTAAGGAAAGACTTCTTACATAAGACCCCTAAAGCACAGTCGATAAT
>NW_006203440.1:96509-107332 GCF_000334495.1 Tupaia belangeri chinensis
AACCACTCTGGAGAACAATTTGGAGATTCCTCAAAAGTCTACAAATAGAACTGCCATATGATCCAGCAATCCCATTCCTTGGCATCTACCCAAAGGACAGAAAAATTCTTCATTGGAGAAGTGCTTGCACTGTATAGATGAAAGGATTGAAAAACTGTGGCACATATACTCTATGGAATACTATTCAGCCATTAAAAAAACAAAAACAAAAACAAAACAACAACAACAACAAAAACCACAACAAAACCCTGGCTTTGACAGGAAGTGGAAGAATATGGAAGTTTTACTGCTGAGTGAAGCAAGCCAGGCTATGAAGGAGAGACATTGTATGTCCCTACTTAGTATATACTGAGTGTCCGCACTCTATAACTGAAACTGATGGGCTAAAGGATGTACAAACACAAGGGATGAATGTGAATGCCAGATGTGGTGTGTGTGGAGGAGTGGAGCCTGGGAAAAAATATTTAGAGGAGGGATATGAAGACAGCATTGTTGAGACAGGGAGGTAGTGTTGTTATATTTTGATCAACTAGACCGGGGAGAAATGTTCACATATTGAAATGATTACCTTGTAAGCTAAATAATGTGATTGACTATATTTAAAAATGTAAATAAATAAGTAAGGCCAGGCACAAAAACATACTGCATGACCTCGTTCATATGTAGAATCTAACAGTCAAAGTCAAACTCACAGAAGCCGACAATAGAACAGTAATTACCATATAATAGGGAATTAGGATACTTTTGGTAAAGGAGAGAAAGTCCAGTTAGGAGGAATAGGCTTTTGAGGATTGTTGTATGGCATGACTATACTTCAATAATAATGTACTATATATTTCAAAATGTTAAGTATTTTTTAATAAATGTGGACAACACTCTTTTAAAAATTATTTTATTGGGAACCAGCGGTTAGCTTAATGGCTATGTCACTGGACTCCCATGCAGTCGACCGCGGTTCATGTCCCGGACCCGGTGGCTTAAAACTCACGCCGGGCACATGTGCGTGCGTGCCCAAGATCCCAAGAGGAGAAGGGATTGTGGCGTGACCATTCCCCCTGGGGGGTGATTTCTCACTTTCTGTCTCTATGTCTCTCTCTGTCTGGTGAGCCGCATGCACTCTATAGCGAAAACCTCTCCAAAAAAATTATTTTATTCAAGTTTATTATGATTATATTATTATTATTTTAATTTGACCAGACAGAGTAAAGTGAGAAACCAAGCCACCAGGTCCAGGACTTGAACTGCAGTCAGCCATATGGGAGTTCTGGAGTTCAGCACCCTTAACCATCATTCTACCTGCCAGCTCCTAAAATGTTAAGTATTTTAAAGTCATCAGAAGGAGAACCAGCAATTAGCGTAATGGTTATGTCGTTGGACTCCCACGTAGTCGACCGCGGTTTGCGTTCCAGACCTGGTGGCTTAAAACTCACGCCGGGCATGTGTGTGTGCATGCCCAAGATCCCAAGAGGAGAAGGGATTGTGGCGTGACCATCCCCCCTGGGGGGTGATTTCTCGCTTTCTGTCTCTATGTCTCTCTCTGTCTGTCTGGCGAGTGCACGTGCCCTATAGCAAAAACCTCTCAAAAAAAGAAAGAAAGAAAGAAAATAATGGTAAGTATGGGAAGTACTAGATGTTAATTAGTTTGAATTGATCATTCCACAATATACACCTATATACAATACTTGTCATTAGAAATCAATTGATTAGATTTTAAAAAAATATTTAATTTTATTCATTCATTCATTTAATTTAATTTGACCAGAGAGAGACAGAGAGAGAAAGTGAGAAAGCAAGCCATTTGATCCAGGACTCAAACCATGGTATGCCATGTGGGAGTGTCCAGGGTCTTAACCACCACTTTACCTGCTGGTCCCCAACTAATTGGTTATTTCTAATGAATGTTTATAATTTTTTTTTCAATTACTCATCTGGGGACCAGCAGTTGGCATAATGTCTTTGTCACTGGACTCCCATGTAGTCGACCAAGATTTGAGTCCCAGACCTGGAGGCTTAAACTCATGCCAGGTGCATGTGTGTGCATGCTCAAGATCCTGAGAGGAGAATGGAGAAGGGATTGTGGCATGGCCATCCCCCTGGGGGATGATTTCTCGCATTCTGTCTCTGTCTCTCTCTCTCTCTCTCTCTCTGGCAAGTGCATGTTTCCTATAGGAAAAACCTCTCCAAAAAATAAAACTAAAATAAATAAAATTACTCATCTGTGAGGAACTAGCAGTTGGTGTAATGGCTATGTCACTGGACTCTCATGTAGCCAACTGCAGTTCGAGTCCCAGACCTGGTGGCTTAAACTCACTGCAGGCACATGTGCATGAGTGCCCAAGTGTGGGAGGCTGTGCACCAGCGAGTCTGCTGAGGCCATTTTCATTTTACTATTGCCATCTTAGGCTCGGAGAGCAAACAATTACACAATGCCAAAGGCCACAACTGGCTCCCCTTCAAAACCTCACCTTCAAAACCATACTCTGGTTGGCCACTAAAATCCCTCAGATTTGCATATCTGGTACCATGATTGGTCCACAAAAGCAACCAATCATAACCCACCTTTTAACAACCAATCACCGCCCACCAACATGTATATAACCACGATCCCTGGCCCACAATAAATGGACGACCCTGAAGAGTTGTAACACTGTGCCGTCCCCGTGTTGTAACATTGCGTTGTTCATCCCGTCTCTCATTCCTTCCCTCAGGAAACCTGTTTGACTGTCCTGTGGGTTGGGACACCCAAGATCCCAAAAGGAGAATGGAGAAGAGATTGAGGCATGGCCATGCCGCCTGTGGGCGTAATTTCTCACTTTCTGTCTATCTCTCTTTCTTGTGAGTGCATGTGCCCTATAGCAAAAATCTCTAAAAAAAAATATTCATCTGGGGCTTGCAGATAGTGTAATGGTTACATTGCTGGACTCCTACATAGTTGGCCATGGTTCAAGTCCCAAAACTGATGGCTTCAGGCACGTGTGTGTGTGCACCCAGGGGGAGAATGGAGGAGAAAGGGTTGTGGTGTGGCCATCTCTCCAGGTGGGTGATTTCTTACTTTCTGTTCCTCTGTCTTTCTCTGGCAAGCACTACCCTATAGCAAAAAATCTAAAAAAATGAAAATTACTCATCCTACACACAAATTACTTAGAATTCTACCTGTTTTATGTTTTCAAGTTTTCTTTTTTTACGTTTTTGTCATACAGCAGAAGTGCTCACCAGAGAGAGACAGAGAGAAAAGGGGGATGGCCATGCCTCAATCTGTTCTCCACTCTCCTTTTGGGATTTTGGGCACAAACAGATATGTACCTACTGTGATTTGCAAGCCACCAGGTCTGAGACTTGAACCATGGTCAGCCATGTGGGGGTCCAGTACCTTAACCACCACACCATCTACAGGCCCTCGATTACTGCTTTAAATGAAAAGATGACAGATTTTAGTTGCCAGTTTTATTAATTTGCTTTCCTTCTTTTTTTTTTCCCTTGGCTCACAGAGATGGACATTTGGTTTAAAAGTTCCAAAGGCTGCCGTAACATAATATGGTCTAGGCTGTTTAAGCAATAGAAGCTTAGATTCTAATTATCCTGGAACCTAGATGTCCCAAGATCAGTGTCCACAGGAATGGTCTCTCCTGCAGCCTCTCTGGTTGCCAGCAAACCGACACTTTCTTGTCGTGTGCTCTCCATCTTCTAAATCCAATCAGACTGGCGTAGGGCTCTTATTTTTAACTTAACTCTTAAATGTGTCCTCTAAATACAGTCCCATCCTGAGATAGTGGGGCTCAGTGATTCAAACATTTTGTGAGTCATAAGTGAGTCCATAATAGTTGATCCACACATTGTTAAGCCCATTTGCTCTCAAATAAGTGTCTATAAGGTTTTGAATTAATTCAGGATAACAACCCTGGCCCTACTGTATGGCTTGGAATTATTCATGGCTCTTATGACTAGTTAACCATGCTCTTTTGGTTTTACTGTAATACTAAAGTATCTTTCCTTTGAATTGTAGTTCTATTTGAATTTCTAAATATTGTTTTTTTCATTTTGATTTTAGTCATGCGGGCACCTGTGGCCTACCGATTCTTCTTCTGAAATTAGGTGAAACTGTCTCCATGGACAGTTAGTCAAAAGTGGAATACAAAGGCTTTACATTTGGGATAAAGGGTCAACTTAAATATACTTGTTTAGATATACTAAGACTTCAATATCCTTTCACATGTTATTGTGTTATAGATATAACAATTCATAACATTGGATATTATTAAATACCGAATTTAAATTTAGGGGATTAATCATTTATCTTTGAATTCCTGTTTCTTTTCTTTTCAATTTGTTAGAGGGTACTTGTGCTCACTATAGAGAGGAGAGGAAGAAAGCATGCCTCAATAAGGCATGGTCGGGAACCAGCAGTTAGCGTAATGGCTATGTCGCTGGACTCCCACGTAGTCGACCGCGGTTCATGTCCCGGACCCGGTAGCTTAAAACTCACGCCGGGCGCGTGTGTGTGCGTGCCCAAGATCCCGAGAGGAGAATGGAGGAGAAGGGATTGTGGCGTGACCATCCCCCCTGGGGGATGATTTCTCGCTTTCTGTCTCTATGTCTCTCTCTGTCTGGCGAGCGCACGCACCCTACAGTGAAAATCTCTCTCAAAAAAAAAAAAAATAAGGCATGGTCATGCCCCAATCTCTTCTCCTCTTGGAATTTGAGGCATGCAAGCACATGTGCCCAGTATATTTTTCAAGCCATGGAGGCAAGAATTTGAACTACACAATCAGCCATATGGGACCCAACTCTCTTAACCACTAGGCTATGGGGCCAGTCCTGAATTTGTTTCCATTACATATATTAACAATATATGCTTCTTAAGCAACATATACACTTGGCAACATCATATATTGTGTCCGGTTTTCACTAGAGATATACAATATACACTTCTATGTTTTTTTTTTTCCTTTGATTCTTTTGGTATGTAATCCCACTTAGTTTATTTCATTAAAAATAAAAGTACCTTGGGAACCAGCAGTTAGCATAATGGCTATGTCGCTGGACTCCCACGTAGTCAACCACGGTTTGCGTCCAGGACCCGGTGGCTTAAAACTCACGCCGGGCGTGTGTGTGTGTGTGCCCAAGATCCCAAGAGGAGAATGGAGGAGAAGGGATTGTGGCGTGACCATCCCCCCTGGGGGGCGATTTCTCGCTTTCTATCTCTATGTCTCTCTCTGTCTGTCTGGCAAGCGCACGCGCCCTATAGCGAAAACCTCTCAAAAAATAAATAAATAAAAGTACCTTTTTTTTTTTTTGGAGAGGTTTTTGCTATAGGGCACGTGCACTCACCAGAAAGAGAGAGGTAAAGAGACAGGAAGCAAGAAATCACCCTCCAGGGAGGAATGGCCATGCCACAATCTCTTCTCCTCTCTTCTCCTCTTGGGATCTTAGGCACGCACACACATGCACCCAGTGTGAGTTTAAGCCACTGGGTCCAGGACTTGAATCCTGGTAGACTACATGGGAGTCCGGCGACATAGCCATTACACCAACTCCTGGCCCCAAAAGTACCAATTTTATAAACCTTCAAGAGATCAAATTTATGGAATGATTAATATTTTATGAAGGATGGACAATTGGTAATAGTTTACGTTTATAATGTTTAATGAGTCTATTATAGACAATATGAAATTTTTTTAAAGTTTATTTATTTATTTATTTATTTTGAGAGATTTTTGCTATAGGGCGCATGCGCTCCCCAGGAAGACAGAGACATTAGAGACAGAACCAAAAACTCTTTTCCCCTCAGTTTTGTCTTTTATGATATATAGGGTCATCAGAGAAGTCATGATCCACTTTTGCATAGAAAAATACATCATGACTTTTCTGAGAACCGATTACAAAAGTAGGGACTGTTTACACACTTTAAGCATTGCTTATTGCACTGTGATCTAAAATATGGGGTCATTTTTATTTCATGTGTAATTAAAACTACAAACTTTCACCTTTTCTTCCTTTTGTTTAAAAACAAAAGTATACTTTTTAAATGTATTAATTGTTCAAAAATGCTGAAATATATATGAGCTCAAAGTGGTCAGATGGGAAAATATATGTGGAGAAAAATGTAAGAGAGATGAGACCAGCAGATGGCACAATGGTTACATCATTGAACTCCCACGTAATCGACTATGGTTTGAGTCCCAGGCCTGAAGCTCATGCTGGGTGGGTATGCATGCATCCCCAAAATCCTGAGAGGAAAATAAAGGAGAAGGGACTGCGATGTGACCATCCCTCCCAGGGAGTGACTTCTCGCTGTCTGTCTCTCTGGTGAGTACACATGCCCTATAGCAAAAATCTCTCTTAAAAATGTATCAGAGACAATTATTATATTGGTTTACTTAAATTGTGTGTGTGTGTGTGTATATCAGGGTAGGGTGAGTTCCTCCATAGAAGTCTCAGGCCACACCCCATCCCATGGTGTGTGTGGGGGATCAGTCCTCAATCAATGTTAAAGCCATGGTATGTTCTAAGATCTGCTTCCCTTGTTGCACTGTATGCCATCTACCCTACCCACTATGTCATGTCTGCCCTTAATGGAATCATAGTTCTGAGCCCAAGACTGTCAGTAGGCAAATGCTGCAGCCCCTCCACAAGAAGGCACAAGAGCTTCCTTGTTCTGCAGGACTTAAAACATTCTCTGACTGCTCAGGTCTGGGGGTTGCTTTTTCCGTGCTCTCTAGTCTAACATCAGCCTTTCCTGGACACCCAAGGTACTCATAACTTTTCCAGAGGCACAGCCAGGGATTAGAAACTGCCACTGAATGCCTGAGTTGAAGTAGCACATTCTGCAGAAGGACAGGCCAGTTAGGACCTCTCGCCATGCTTTCCAAAAGGAAACAAAATTTCTGGCTTCCAAAGTGACTTAGTAAAATAATGGAGTTTTTGGGACAGAGATGCCATTTGTCCCTTGCAACCTAGTGTCTCCTGGAAACACAAGAAGTTATAAAACTTCCAGAGGCTAAGAGTTCCAATGACCCTCTCCCAGGTGCTTCCAGGATGGCACAAACTGGTCTCTCCATCCAGGCTTTTATAATATTTCAGAAGGCTCCTCATGTAAAAGGACACTAGACGGTCTGGTAAAACCTAGGAGTTTCTGTGTATTTATCTGGCTGTGGTGGAATCCTTAGTCATCTTTAGTAGCTCAGACACATTTACCGAATTGAGAAACATTGTTGTATAAAGTCAACACACTAGAATAATCCATATAGACTGCCAGTAATGAAACTAATTGTGAATATCACTAGCATGACAATGATAAACATAAAGTTATATTAAATAAGCCTAGAGCATTGGAGGTCAGAGTACAGGATCTCCTAAGTGAAGGACAAGGTAGTTACAAGGACACATGAGTAGGTGGGATTCAAATACTGATGAAACTTGTTCTATGAAGGCAAAGACAAGTAGGAGGGGGTAAGAAAAAAAATCTTGCAGATGAAATGTTAACTACAATGGAAACTCAAGCTGGAAACTCAAAGATAATGTGTTCCCGGTCTTTGGCCTTCCCACCAGCTCATACCTAACCACTTTCAGTAGTTAAAGCAGCTGAAAACAGAGCACGGGAGGTTCAGATGTCTCTGTTCACCTATCTGGACCCATAGCAATGACAGCTCATCCTTGTTTCTCCCTTTACAGAGGGGATGATACAACATGTTAAGAGTCTTTCTCAGGCTCTTGGAGGACTTTAACCATCAGCACATTCAGAGGCTGGCTCAGCTGCTCAGGGTCACCTACCTCAAGGCCACACCCTCTCAATGGTGGCTGACAGACACTGATTCATAGAGGTAGGGGTATAAAGTTCTGGGCATTTAGATTCAATTCAGGTCAAGTTAGAGAGATCATGTTAGTTCTACAGCTCTCTCTGTGTGGTTAGCTACACTTCTCCCTTTCACATATATTGCAGGCTTTTCTTATTCCCACCAATACAGGTCCTGACATCACTTCCTAATCAAAATCCTGCACAAGAAAGCCCATTTCAGAGTCTTCTCCCTGGAAACCAAACCTGTAAAAATAATGAATATTTTCTATTAATAGGAAAACAGGGCTTCAAAAGGCTGAGAGACTAAACATATGAAGGGTTTGGAAATAAAAGACTGAAGGCATCTCATGGGACTTGAGATTTATTGATCACATCATTAGTATTATCAGAATGAATGATTTCCAATAATTAAAGAGGACAAAATCAGTGTGGAGTAGGGCAAAGATGTAGGATGAGATAAATGACTGACACTACTCCCAACCTGGATTTAAAGAGAGGACAATGTCATGGTTAGGATGCTACGGCACCAAGCTGGAGCCACAGCTTTTGAATCCTAAACTGACATGAACATACTGGGTGTAAGGGTATGCCAGTGGTAATGACTGGCAGGGAGCTGAAGCAGGAAAATTGTCATGAAGAAATACCCTGTCAGGGGTGCCTATTTCTTTTAATTCTCTCTCTCATAAAAGGTATTAAATAGGGGCAGGCAGGTGGCATGGTGGTTAAAGGCACTGGATTCCCACATGGCCAACTGAGGTTCAAATCCTGGACCTGGTGGGTTTCTTTCTTGCTCTCCCTTTCTCTCTGTCTGTCTCTGGTCAAATTTAAAAATAATAATAACAAATGGAATTAAATAAAAAAGCAACTATTTTAAAAAGAGATATAAGTAAACTAAAAAAATAGGTAGCTTCAAAGTTTAAAAACACTTGGGAATCAGCAGTTAGCGTAATGGCTATGTCGCTGAATTCCCACGTAGTCGACTGTGGTTTGCGTCCCGGACCTGGTGGCTTAGAACTCACGCCGGGCGCGTGTGTGTGCGTGCCCAAGATCCAGAGAGGAGAATGGAGGAGAAGGGATTGTGGCGTGACCATCCCCCCTGGGGGGTGATTTCTCGCTTTCTGTCTCTATGTCTCTCTCTTTCTGTCTGGCGAGCACACACGCCCTATAGCAAAAACCTCTCAAAAATAAAAACAAACAAACAAACAAAAACCACCAAAAGTGTTTTTTGTTCTGTTTCACATTGGCAGAAACTAGAACCTGCTTAAACACTAAGAGGATGGATCCGATTGAAAAGGAGTAGGTGAAGATAAGTGTGCATTTCATAAATAACATACAATTCTTTTTTTTTTCTTTGGAGAGGTTTTTGCTATAGGGCGCATGTGCTCCCCAGGAAGACAGAGACAGACAGAGAGACAGAAAGCGAGAAATCACCCCCCAAGGGGGGATGGACATGCTGCAATCCCTTCTCCTCTATTCTCCTCTCGGGATCTTGGGCATGCATGCACACGCACCTGGTGTGAGTTTAAGCCACCAGGTCCAGGACTCGAACCTCAGTCGACTACATGGGAGTCTAATGACATAGCCATTACGCTAACTGCTGGTCCCAATAACATACTATTCTTTTTTTTGAGAGGTTTTTGCTATAGGGCACATGTGCTCGCCAGACAGACAGAGAGATACAGAGACAGAAAGAGAGAAATCACCCCCCGGGGGAATGGCCACGCCTCAATCCCTTCTCCTCTCGGGATCCTGGGCACACACGCACACGCGCCCGGCGTGAGTTTAAGCCACTGGGTCCGGGACTTGAACCACGGTCGACTACATGGGAGTCCAGCGACATAGCCATTACGCCAACTGCTGGTCCCAATATAATTCTTGACATAGCTGGGAGATGAAAGAACCTAAACATAAATTTGACGATCTGGGATTAATGAAAATTTCCTCACCCATCATGGGAGAGGGGACAAAACCAATGTATGTCAGTCTAAGAATACTCTTAAATTTAATTGCTGAAATAATCTACTCGAAAGTAGGTATTTTGTTTGTAATACAGTAACAAATCTTGTGTGACAAATTTACAGGAAAGATGACTATAAAAATTCAGCAGTGATGGCAAGAGTTCAACATACTATTTATTGAGCATGGAGAAAGCACTGATTTGCAAGACCTAACAAAATTACCAGACATTTTCAGAAATAATTGAAAAGAATTTAGATATAAAAAAAATCTGAACTGGGGCCAGTAGGTGGTGTAGTGGTTAAGGCACAGAACTCCCACATAATACACCACAATTTGAGTCCTGGACCAGGAGGCTTGAAACTCATGCCAGGCATGTGTGCATGCATGCCCAAAATCCCAAAAGGAGAATAGAGGAAGAGAAGACTGTGATATGGCCACACCTCCCCAGGGAGATGACTTCTCACTTTGTCTCTCTGTCTCTTTCTCTCTCTCTGGCAAGCACACCTGCCCTATAGCAAAAAAAAAAAAAATCTCTGGGGGAAAAAAAAGGCAAAAACAAAATAAAAAGGGGGAAAAAAAAGAAATCTGAACTATGTTCCCTGGCGTTGCCTTCTTCTAGGAATCAGGAATCTCAACTGAAGCAACAATATGTAGGCATAAGAATTCCATTCAAATGTACTACTGAATTGTAAATAAGATCACAATAAAATCACATAATTTACTGCCCTATGCATTTAACTTTATTTTACCACTAACAAAAAAAGAATAAGGTATAAAAATTGCCTTTCCATTTCCTTTTGATAGTTAATAAATTCTTCAGTTTCTAGAAATTACTATGTGGCCTGTGCACTAACACTTCCTTTTCCATTGCAGTAACATTTTTTATTAACATATTTTTCACATTATATATATTGTAAATTTTCATATTTATGCACCTCTCATTTTATTTTTTTGGTTTTATTTTATTCTATTTTATTTTCTGGAGAGTTTTTTGCTACAGGGCACATGTGCTCACCAGAAAGACAGAGACAGAAAGACAGAAAGTGAGAGCCCCCCCCCCCCGAGGGGC
>NW_006203440.1:107363-109355 GCF_000334495.1 Tupaia belangeri chinensis
GCCACATCTCAATCCCTTCTCCATTCTTCTCTTGGGATCTTGGGCATGCACACATACACACCTGGTGTGAGTTTAAGCCACCAGGTCCAGGACTGGAACTGCAGCTGACCACATGGGAGTCCAACTACATAGCCATTATGCCAATTGCTGGTCCTCTCTCATTTTATTTTCAAGTCCAGTTCTCTTCCAGGGAATTTCTGCTCCATAAAACTACAGGGTGTCTGTTTCACTAATGTAATCCTAAAACTGAGGATATTTTCTGATACACAGAATATACTCAAAATACTTACGAATGTATGAAAAAAATGGGTCTTCCTAATTCCCCTTCAAAATGGGAATTTTGATCTCCAACTTTGTGTGAAGGTAATAGCTTTGTAGTTGACTGGAAAATCCATTCAAACTGAACAGGGTGTGTCCCAAGGATGAAGTTACCAATGGGTTCAGTATCTGAAATTACAGTGTCTCCTGGAGTGTAGACTTAATGAGGTTTCTTACCTCTTTTTCTATATAGTGAGAAATCACCTCCTACATTAAACTTATTGGTAGGTGTTTTATATAATTCTTATAGATACTATAAATAGGACTGCTTTTACAGCTAGCTGAAGAACAGAAACACTACTGGTTTTTATAGGCTGATTTTGTATTCTGCAACATTTATCAGTTCTAAGAGTTTTTTTTTTGGTGGAATTTATGTAATTTACCTTAGCACTGATCTGATTAAAATAAGGGATGTGGTTGTGGATAAACTCTTATACCTACCTGGTTCAACTCAGAGGCTCATGAATAAAATCCAAACTATTCTATGGGACAGCAAAGCACAGGTAGCTCTCTAACCCCAGATAGTTTCCAGAAGCAGAAAGGTTTGAGAAGCTCCCAAAGGCTTAGACTAGATGTCTATGACACTAGACCCAGGACCTAGGGTCTCTGCACTCGAAGACCATTGGAAAGCAGGGTAAAGTTCCTTGTTATTTCACCCTTACAGCATTAATACAGATTACATCTATTGGTAGAAAGGTGGAACGAGGGGGTTTTAGTTGTGTGGGAAGAAAGGGGACACTCAGAGTGGGGCTGACTATCTACCCACATGAAAAGAAATCCAGACTTAAAGCTTCAAGTTTCAAACCTACATAATTAAAACTAGATCACCAGCATCATACAATTTTTTAGAAACAAGTGTAATTGCTTAATTATTTCAAGTGTTGACGCAATTTCTATTTGTAAGTCAGTTCTAATTTCATCTATTTAAAATAAAGGAACTTCTTATAAAGGTCTACACTTAATATTTCTGATAGCTTCAGTATCCTGCACACTCATGTCATATTTTTCTAAAGAATTATTATATTTAACTACTTATTTTAATTCAAACAGAGAGATAAAGTGAGAAAGCAAGCCACCAGGTTCAGGACTCGAACTATGGTCAGCCATGTGGGAGTCCAGCGCCGTTAACCACCATGCCACCTGCCGGCTCCCATGTCATATTTAAAAAATAAAGTTATTTCCTAAAAATTCAAAATGATTTGCTAATGTGTATGCTAAAATTTTACTTTACTGTTTTGCATGTTCATATTTTCCACTCACTTTCTGATGTGAAATTTATGTAAAGTTGAGACAACCAGATGGTGTGGGGGTTAAGGTGCTGGACTCACATGGCTGACTGCAGTTTAGGTCCTAGACCTGGCAACTTAAAAGTCACTCCAGGCACATGTGCATGTGTGCCCAAAATCCGAAAAGGAGAATGGAGAAGGACTGCAATGTGACCATCTACCCTGGGGGGTGATTTCTCACATTTCCTCTCTGCCTGTTTTTCTCTCTCTCTCTCTCTCTCTCTCTCTCTCTCTCTCTCTCGTGAGCACAAACACCCTATGGCAAAAATCTAAAGAAAAAAAAACTATGTAAAGTTTTCTCCACTTTAAGTTTAGAATTGGCATCTCCTCAGGGAGAGAACATTAATGTTGACTATGGAAATAGCTATAATTGAGCAGCCGCGCGCGC
>NW_006203440.1:109530-112610 GCF_000334495.1 Tupaia belangeri chinensis
CCAGCATTCAGCTGCCTCTCCAGGGCTGACGTGTGGCCTTCGGACCAGCAAGCTGAAGCGGAAAACAAGGTCTGAGAACTTGCAACTTGAGAAGATGATGGTTACCAGCCCTGTATTGCCTCAGGGAAGAACAGGAACTACTCTACCATTCTTGAAGTGAAGGTACTTAATGAGAATAGGACAGTGTGGAATGGGGTAAGTGAAGAGAAGAGGATAGAGAAAGATAGCAAGTGAGCAGTGGAGAGACAGGACGTCAGTGAGAAACAGATAGGGTTTATTAACTGTTGATGATGACGTGTATAGGATTCTCAACTGGATTGGTCTGAGAAGTGTTTCATGACGGGCAAAGTATTTTTACAAGCAAAACGAGAAATAGCAATTGACTGTTTTATAAAAATAATTAGAATAATAAAGATAATGATTGGGGAAAACAGAAAAGATATGGAATGTTGAAGTGGGGAGATTAATGTCTCTGTACTGACTGACGTGCATGGCATTCCCTTTTGAAGAAACAATGTAATACACAGTAAAGTTATATGTAATCCAATGTAATATGAAGAAGATATGATGATAAAAAATAAAATAAAAAAAATAAAATAAAAGAAATAGCTATAATTGATGTGTGTTCTTCATTTATTATGCTGACCATGTTTTGTCCAGGGTAAATGCTCACACATGCTTGTTGAATAAAAGGATTTCACATGACTCTTCATTAAATCATTTCTCCAAAATTTGATATTTCTTAACAGTAAACTTCATCCTCTTATTTTTTGTTAATAGCGACTTCTTCACTGAATTTTGTTTTTTTGTGTTATGTGTATATATACCAAGCCTGGTGCTTGGCTGAATATTTACAGTTATTAAGATACCAGTGGGTTCTCCCAAGGAAAATTATACATGGAAACATTCCCATATTAATGATTAAGGACATCTCTAATATCTCTTGTACAAGTCTTCTAATATGTTTGAACCCGACAACTTTTGTTGAAGACTTCTAGATTCATTATATTACAGGGAAAGTTATCTTACAACACCTACGACAGATTACTGACTAAAGAGTTGCCACATACAATTTATACATATGGATTCTCCTCCAAATGATTTTGCATACATTGAATAAGGAGGATTACTGCAGACTCTTTTATATTGATTCAAAAGACTGTTTATTCAATGGGTACCTCCTCAGATGTGTCTACAATTTTTTTAAGAATTATTTTTATTTAAATTTATTTATTTATTTGACCAGAGAGGGACAGAGTGTGTGTGTGTGAGAGAGAGGGGGAAAAGTGAGAAAGCAAGCTGCCAGGTCTTGGACTTGAAGGAGTCTGGTGCCCTTAACCACCAAGCCACCTGCTGGCCCCAGATGTGTCTAAATTTTAAATATATGGTTGAAGACTCTTCCAAATTTATTACATTTACATTATCATGTCATCACAGGTGAGAATATATCAAGTTATTTATCATTTATGTGTGTGTCCTCTCATGTTGCCTAAGGGAAGCAGACTGACTGAAGGTTTTGCCACACAGATGGCATTCATATAGTTTTTCTCCAGTATGAATTCTCTCATGCTGTCTAAGGAAAGAAGATCTGCTAAAGGCTTTTTCACACAGATGACATTCGTATGGTCTCTCTCCAGTATGTGTTCTCTCATGTTGTTTAAGAGACGAAGATTGACTGAAAACTTTCCCACACAGATGGCATTTGTATGGTTTCTCTCCACTGTGCGTTCTCTTATGCTGTCTAAGATCAGAGGGTTGATTGAAGGCTTTCTCACACACATGACATTCACATGGCCTCTCTCCAGTATTAATCATCTTGTGTTTTCTAAGGTTAGAGCAATTACTAAAAGCTTTCCAACATAGGTGGCATTCATATGGATTCTCTCCAGTGTGTGTTTTCTCATACTCTTTAAGAGTAGAAGATTTATTGAAGGATTTTTCACACAGGTGACATCTATATGGCTTCTCTCCAGTGTGAGTTCTCTCATGTACTGTAAGTTTGTAAGACTGACAAAAGGTTTTCCCACAGAGATGGCATTCATATGGTTTCTCTCCAGTGTGAGTTCTCTCATGTTCCATAAATCTATAACACTGACTAAAGGTTTTCCCACACAGATGGCATTCATATGGCCTCTCTGAAGTATGAATCACCATATGTTGTCTAAGGTAAGAACAATTATTAAAGGCTTTCCCACATAAATGACACTCATATGATTTACCTTTTGCTTGATTTTTCTTGTGTAGATTAAGGCATAAGCAGTCACTAAGGGATTTTCCACACAGTTTGTTGACAAAGGGTTTTTCTGATGTTTGAATTAATACATTTTGAGGCAATGCAGAGCTGTGAGTCAAATCTTTTCCCAAATCATCGCATTTAAAATGATCTTCTTGAATATAAGAATTCTGCTTATATGAAGGAAATAAAAGGTTAATGAGCTGCCCATATATATCTGTACATTAATTTTGCTACATCTGAATCCTAGACCAATCATTCAGTAATAGTTTAGAGTTTTGTCTTTGTGTTACTTGCATACACATGGTGTGTTACTGTGCTGTAGGCCAATGACTGTATTATCTAGCATATCAACTGTAGGACTATCAAAATAATTTTAAAGACTTCAATATATTTCAAAAACAAAATATAAGAACAATGCTTATGCAAATATTCATTTTTAAGAAAGATCTCAGTGTATGGTTTTAAAGTTAAGTAAATTTCTTCATCAAACTGAAATTATCCAAATTTTGTCTTAGCAAATACTTAAACACAATTTAATTATAGCCAGGCGATGGTATTCAATTTCTCACATTTCCCATTGCCAGGTAATTATTTGGATGACAAAGGCCACATCCATGGAACTTACCATTGAACTGATAGCTCTGTTCTTCTTACTCATGTGTTGTGTGAGTATCATTTCTTGTTTTTCAGGTGTACTTTCCCTGCCTATAACAACTGCAAAAACAAAAAAGATTACATGGCATTATTGGAATGAAAAGTATTAAGGTTCAGGGGAACGTTTTAGAAACTGGCACTTAGATGGAGCAAATGTGTCAAATGAAGGAATACTGAAAGTAGCAGGAAT